>NC_057769.1:21005977-21078132 GCF_010389155.1 Erigeron canadensis
AAGTCCCAACTATTACTAGATGGGTGCTGAAGACACCTCTATGTCGATGGTGAGTGAACTTTGCAACACGATCAATTAATCTGGAAGTGACCAGTTTAGATTGATCGTGTACCAGGTTAGCTGGAGTTAAATAATAAATAATGCAATAATATAATGACGAGTATATAACTGGTGAGACAATATGTAATTTTCAAGTATTTTATTTATTACTTGTTCAAATAAAATACAGGTTGTTGCGGAACCAAGATATACAAGAATGTAAATATCCTAACAACCCATGAATTACAATTGATCTAAACTTGGAAATTCTCCTTAACAATCGAAACACTTAGAGTTGTGAAATGTTCCTTTTTACGATTGAGAGAATATTGCACAAGTTCACCAATATTGCAGAATATATATTTGCAAAGTTATTGAAACAGCTTGTGCAAGGACCTCTATTTATAGTCGAAGATTGAGCATGGGGATCTCAACTTCGATGTACAAATATGGTTGACAGCACACAAAAGTATTGTTTAAATAATCCTTTGTGTGTTAAATAAAGTAAGACAAAAGGTTACTTTATTCAACCACTCTACATCTTTGTATCTTTATCCAAAGACAATATCATTGTCCGGTTAAAAGGATGTAAAAAAAAGTCCTCCTCGTAATCAGTGTAAAGCTTTGTAAGAGCATTTACACTGGAGGATTCTCCAGTTGATTGATCTGGTAGATTGTCAACTGGGCTTCGCTGCCATTGCCAATCTCTATCTTCCATTTGTTGTCTTTGACTTCAACTGGAAGGTCTTCAGATTCTAGTCGTCTGATCTCAACTGGAGAAAGTCATCAGTTGCTAAACCTGTACAATGCAACTGGACTTCTAATATTTCGGACAATTCCTCATGCTCTCCAGATGTCACTGGAGAGCTCCAGTTTAGTTAAACTGGACCTAACAAATTCCCCCTAATTGTCCTGAAATATTGTCAAGTATTTTCAAACTTGTTTCTATACAAGTTTAAGTTTGAAATACTTGAATTTGATAAACCTATTAAGTTTCCAAGACATTTTTATAGATCATCAAATGTCTTGGATTTTGTTTTAAGTGTTTGTAGATCTTATCAGATATCTTACTTGTAGGTTACAATCTGGCAACTTGTATATACATACAATTTCAAATAAATTACAAGAGAGTACACAAAATTACAAGCAGATAATAGTTAGAAGGAAAACTTAAACAGATGGCCCTTCGCCAGTTTTCCTTCTCTTTGAGACTGATGAAATCGGCTGAGTATCCTCAGGATCAAGGCCTAATCTTTCTTCAATGTTTTCCTTGAACTTGATGAGATTTTGCAATACATACTCCCAGCCTCTTTCAACTTTATTCTTCCTCTGCCTCCCCTCCACAGCCTCAACATCTCAACATGCTCGGAATGACCATACTGATTGACATCCGGGTTCTCAGTAGTCCTTTTAGGTCCACCAAAGTATTGTACCTCAACAACAAAATGCTTGGCACCAGGCTTAATTGAAACCTTAACATCAGTAATCCTGCCTCTATTGTGCCTTCGACGCTGTACATCTGACAAATATGTGCGAGCTTCAGATTCATTTGTCAGTTTGATTTTGCTCGTGCTCAGCTTTTGTGTAGCAGCTCGAATATCATCAGTTGTGGGTTCAGATGGTTCTACCCAAGTCCTCAGATTTGCATCTCTTGGTAAGGCCTTTTGTTTTCTTCCTTTGGACTTGGGTGGATTCAACACTTTGGTGACCGCCTTTTTGACCTGCTCAGTTCTCTTGAGAATCCCTTCAGATCTGATCTCTCTGGCCTTTTCCACCGATACATTCAAACACTTTGCATCCAGTTCAGCCTCATCATCCTGGTAGTGTTTGTCCAGTTCCACTTCAAGCATCTCCTTCAGTGCATTGACTATTCTTGGATCTTCTTTGATCTTCTTGTATTCAACAAGTGTCAAGCCAAGGAGTTGAGCATCAGTGATATCAACAAGAGGGGTTGGAAGATTTTTTCTTGATTCAAACTGGTTCGCCTTCATTTGTTTCTTCCTTTCCTTGACCAGGTATCCCACTCTTGCTAACTTCTGGCTCTCGCTTTCAGTAACTGGAGGCAACAAATCGACATTGCCAGTTTCCAACATTGGTGCATCGGTGGCTGGTTCCAAAGATTCATCAGCAATGGCCTTTCCCTTGTCAACACTCCCTACCACCACATCATCAAACACCTCAAACCCTTGCTCACCAGCCTCAGTACTGGTAGCCACCACAATCTCCTTCCCTTTACTTGAAGTCTTCACAAGAGTGTGAGGGCATGTACCGACCTTTCCCCCTTGGCAGCATCTAGTCCCTGCCTGATGGCTTCAAAATCAGCATGACTAGAGGGCAGCGATCTAGAGGCTGCCATGATTGCATTGTCTTACACTCTTTGAAGACTCCACAAAGCATGCGAACTGTCCTCCAAAGATGATTTATCTCTTGAGACTGAGTCATTACATTTCCACTTGTCTGCTCTTGACTCTTTAAAATTTGTTTGAGAATGGAGAGATCATCTGAAGAGAGCCCAGTTGCAGGGACTTCCTGAGCACTGTCAGGCTCAACCGCCCTTCCTTTGCCAACTTCAGTGGTCAGATCAGATATGGCAGTTGAATGTTCAGACACTTTGCTAGCCAGCGTATCCAGACTGCACCTCAACCGATCAATCTCAGATGTAATTGGAGTGAGATCGACCTGGGGCACTGCAATCTTGGTGATCTCAGATATCACCTTTTCTATCAAGTTACTCTCACTGGCAGCCAAAGTTTCTTCGATCTTGAGACCCACTGAAGAGGCCAACCGACTCCCAAGCTCTGTCACATCTAGGCCAGGTTTGCTACACAGCTCTTGCACCTGCCTTTCCAGATTCTTAATATCAACCTCTGAAGATCTGACAGTATTGTTCAGCAGGTTGGATATTGAGGATGTGACTCCAGATTGAGTCAGTGCGAATGCCTCCCTTAAAGATATTGCCAATTGATTGGAGGATTCCACTAACTCGTTCAGCTTGCCAAACACCAAGTCCTCATTAGCAGAGAACTTGTTAATCCCCAGGTCAACCACTTTAATATTTTGCAGATGATCCTTGTGGTACCTGGAGAGGGACTTGGTGTTCTTCTCCAGTGTCTTTTGAATCTCTTCCACCCTCGCAAGAAGGTTCGAGAGATCGGTTTGAAAAGACACGAACTGGCTGTCCAATGACGGAGGAGAAGGTGTCACTGGACCAGCTGAAAAAGCTACAGGTGCAACTGGACGAGGTATGACAATATCTGGTTCTCCAGTTGCAGTAGCATCAGTAGATAGAAGAGGAGGGTTGTAGAAATGAAAGAAGAGATTCAATGTGTCGTTCATGCTGAGAATGCTCAGGTGTGAACGACGGCGACGGTGGGTTAGGATGTGTCTATTTCTAGGCACACCCATAGAAGAAGGTGATTGGCGAGAGGTGAATATTGGAGGTATTTCTAAGCTTTGTACATGAGTTGGGGAAACTGAAACATGTGGTTCTTGGGGTTGACCAAGGAGAGAAGGGAGCTGATCAAGTATAGTTGCATCAGCCATCTCCTGGTCAGATTCTGTCTCAGATGAGTCCGAAGACTCAAGCTGAAACACACCCTCATTTATGCCAAGATCCATAAATGTTGGGGGTGGCTGAACAAGTTGTTCAGACTCCTGATGACCAGTTTGAGTTGCCTCAATGGTATCATCAGTTCTGGGATCCGTTGCCGAAGCATCTTCTCCCTGGACAGAGGTGACTGGTGCCTCAACTACAACTGCTCTATCCTCAGTTGCAATATCACTGGCAGTGGCTTCAGAGACCACAGTCACAGATTGTGACTGGTCAGGTGCAGCGAGTCCAGATCTTGATCTCCTGCTCTTGGAAGATCTTCTAGCTTTAGGAACTGCCTGAACTCCTGCTTCTGCCACAGTTACCGCTTCTGTAGGCAAACCGGTGGGTCCCTCATTATTTTGAGGCCCGCCCAGTTGCCTTTCTGACTCACCAGATTGTGGTGCATCAGTTCGAGAGAATGCAAAAATCATTCTCGGGGACATCTGGACTTCATCAGAAGTGGACACCAGGTTGTCCAGATTCCTTAACAGTTCTGGCACAGAGAACGAGGATTGCGTGTTGTTGTACTCGTCTCTGCCCAGAATCTGAATAAAACAAAGGGACAGAAACCTTGAAAAGGGAACACAAGGACCCCTGTTACCCTTCAACTTGAATACCAGGCTTCTGAACAAAATGCCTGCAAAATCCACCCTCAGCCCATTCCAAAGGCAGTACGCCATTTCTGCCTGGAAGGAGTTTATCTGGTCCAATCCACCAGAACTCCCTCCCAAACTTTCCACCAAGTGGACCATAAAGAACTTCCAGGATGGTGAAAGCCCCTTCATTGTAATGGACCCCTTGGTCTTCAACACATCCCCCTCCACCATCTCCTTATTTCCCATATCAAGGAAGACCTGGCGGAAATTGATATTGGAGGAAATCACCACTGGAGTTTCATTATGTCTCCAGTAGTTGAGGTTAAGGGCTTCCCTCAACGTTCCAGTGGTGATGGTACACGGTACTGACCCATCCTTTAGAGAAAAGGAGATGGATGAGCAGTCCTCAGAAAGAGAGGCAGTGTACCAGAACTCACACAAGTAATCATGGAATAGCTTGTGTGGATTCAAAGAGAAGGCATCGCTGAGGGGAGAAATCCGAAGAAAGGATTGGATTCTCCCGATAAGAGAGTCAGCGGCCTGGAGCCCTTGAAGAGATGCCATTGGATTATTTGGATTTAGTTTAATAAGCTTAGAGCTTATGGGAGCACCAGTGGCACGAATAACATTTTGTGATGGAATGTACTCAGCAGTGAGTAGATTCACATCACGAGAACGAGATGAAGAAGAAGAAGATTTAGGAGCCATTTGTGAATTTTGATTTAGGGTTTTGGACTTAAAGAAGAAAGAGAGAAAAGGATCTCGAATTGTGAATGATTGAAAGAGTAAATGAAGGAATTTTGAGAGAAGTAAATGAGACGGAAAATGGTGGGGGTATATATAGGCAGTAAAATATTGCCAAAATATATACGAAAAGATATTTTAGTCTCCAAAATTTGAAATAATTTGTAAAAAGTTATTTTCCAAAATTTTGAGAATTCAAAAATATTTAATACTTCCCATCAAGCATTTAATGCTACGACGGCTGGTATTCCCACTCTCCCCACTAACTTCACCAATACCCATAAAAAGTGCAGTACATTTCAGCAAAAGTCTTGACACGTAAGACATGTCAGGTGACGTTCGTGAGTGCGAGGTTAGCACTCGAGTAACATCACGTGTCACAAGTATCCACCAAGTAAAACACAACGTTATGAAATCTGGCTGACCACCATTTTGAGACAAGACCAAACTAGCAACCAAAAGAAAATTTAGATGCCAGTTTCAACTGATGACTTCAGTTTCATTTTTCAATAATTTATTTGAAAAATATTTGAGTCTTTTTCCCCCTAAAAATGTGATCCATTTGATCATGACTAGTCTTTGAGTACATCAAGGCGTTCAATCTCCAACCAATCAAGGATCACCTGGACCATCCTCAACTGAAGGGCCTCTTCAGTTTAATGAGGATTTAACATACCCAGTTCACTGATGAGATGTTTAAAAGTCTTTTCATCAAGAGGTTTGTAAAAACATCAGCTAACTGTTTATCAGTGGGGATGAAATGTATTTCAATATCTCCTTTCATAACATGATCACGAATGAAGTGATACCTGATATCAATATGCTTTGTCTTTGAGTGCATCACTGGGTTGTGAGATATAGCAATAGCACTGGTGTTGTCACAAAAGATTGGGGTTCTTGTGAATTTCATGCCATAATCAAGTAACTGGTTTTTGATCCAGAGAATCTGGGCACAGCAACTGGCCGCAGAAATGTATTCTGCCTCAGCAGTAGACATTGAGACTGAAGTCTGCTTCTTACTGGTCCAACTCACCAGTTTTCCCCCTAGGAAATGACATCCACCAGTTGTGGATTTTCTATCAATCTTACAACCTGCATGGTCAGAATCTGAATAACCCATTAGATCTAACCCTGAGCCTTTGGGATACCAAAGACCAAGGCTAGGGCACCCTTTCAGGTACCTGAAAATGCGTTTAACAGCATGCAGTGTGATTCTTTTGGATTTGCCTGAAATCTGGCACATAAACATGTTGCAAACATTATATCTGGTCGACTGGCAGTTAGATACATCAGTGAACCAACCATTCCACGATATTCTTTTTGGTCCACTGGTTTTCCATTTGGGTCAGAGTCCAAATTTAATGGAGCTGAAATAGGTGTGGTTTTTGATGGGATTGAATCAAATTTGTATTTTCTCAACAAATCTCTGACATATTTTTCTTGGTTAATAAAGATACCATCCATGGTTTGTTTGATTTGTAAACCTAAGAAAAATGTTAATTCACCCATTAAACTCATCTCATATTCTTGAGACATAATTTTCGAAAACCTTTTACACATTCCATCATTAGTTGACCCAAATATAATATCATCAACATAAATTTGTACCAGCAAGATATTACCCTTTTCTTTCAAGATGAACAAGGTATTATCAATTGCACCTCTTTGAAAACCATTTTTGAGAAGATGTTTAGTTAGAGTGTCATACCAGGCTCTAGGGGCTTGTCGAAGACCATACAAAGCTTTGTTCAGTCTATATACCCAATGTGGATGCTTTTCATCATGAAGCCTGGAGTCTGCGTAACATACACTTCTTCTTCCAATGTGCCATTCAGAAACGCACTTTTTACATCCATCTGGAAAACCTTGAATTGCAAGTGAGCAGCATAAGCCAAGAAAATTCTGATGGCTTCAAGTCTTGCAACTGGAGCAAAAGTTTCATCGAAATCAACACCTTCTGCTTGACAATAACCCTTGGCAACTAATCTAGCTTTGTTTCTGACAACGTTGCCATCTTCATCCATCTTGTTCCGGTAGACCCACCTCGTTCCAATGGGTTCTCTCTTTAACCCTGGAGGACAAGGAACAAGCTCCCAAACATTGTTCCTTTCGAACTGGTTGAGTTCTTCTTGCATAGCTTCAACCCAGCTTGGATCTGCCATAGCCTCGTCAATCTTCTTCGGTTCAATTAGTGATAAGAAGGTGACGTTCAAGCATTGATCACTTGTGGCTCTTCTAGTCTGAACCCCACTATCTGGATTGCCAATAATCTGCTCAATGGGATGAGCAGCAGTCCATTTAGTGTATTGACTAGGTTGGTATAATACAACATCAGTGCAAGACACCTGACGATCTCCAACTGTTGCAGCAACAGGAGGAGAATCAGTCCAAACTACTTCAACTTCATCATTAGTGTCAACTGAAGAGTTAACATGATTATCTTCAAACAAAGGTATCTCTTGAAGAACTGGAGAAGCTTGAACTGGTTCTGATGTTGTTGTGGCACGCACATCAGATCCAATTACCAATTTTTCAGGTAGGTTAAAACTGATAGAAGGATAGAATGAGGTGTCACAGAAGTTCTTTTCCTTAACTGGTTCCAAGACTTGGTGTTTGGAAACATTTTCTGGTGTACTAACTGATTGATGAACCTGATCAGATACACCAAAATCAACTGGGACAACTGAAGATAAATCAAGGGTTGGTCTTTTGTTGATTGCTTCATTTGATTCATCGAACGTGACATGAATTGTCTCATGTACCTTTTGGAGTCTATAATTATAAACTCTATAGGCTTTTCTAATATTTGAATACCCCACAAAGACACCTTCGTCAGCTTTTGCATCAAATTTTCCCAACTGACTGGAATCGTTTAAAATGTAAACTGGACAGCCAAATACATGGAAATATCCAACATTTGGCTTACGATTCCTGAGGACTTCATAGGCAGTCTTCCTATGTCTCTTGACATAAACTGACCGGTTTTGGGTGTGACACGCAGTTGCTACAGCTTCAGCCCAAAAACAGGTGGGAAGACCAGATTCAGATAACATACTTCTGGCAGCTTCAATCAATGTGCGATTCTTCCTTTCAACCACACCATTTTGTTCTGGAGAACGAGCTGACGAGAAGTTTTGAGAAACGCCAGTGTCAGTGCAAAATGTCTCCAATTCTTTATTCATGAATTCTGTACCGTTATCACTTCGCAACTGACAAACTTTCTTGGTAAACTTGAGCTCAATTCGCTTGATGAGAGAGATAATTTCACCAGATGCATCACTCTTTGATCTGATAAATATCACCCAACAAAATCTGGTGTATTCATCGACCACAACCAAAGTGTACCTTTTACCAGCTTTAGTTTGAACATTCACTGGACCAAAAAGGTCCATATGAAGCATGTGAAGAGGTTCAGTGATGCTGAAATTCTGTTTGGTCTTGAAACTGGCTCTTTTCTTTTTGCCCATTTCACACCCTGGACATGGCTTCTCCCTTTTAAAGGAAAACAAAGGTATCCCATCAACTAGTTGCTTTCTTGACAACTTGTTAATATTTTTGAAGTTAAGATGGGATAACCGTTTATGCCACAGCCAGTTGGTGTCCTCATCAGCCTTGACATAGAAACAATGCTCTTTTGGAGTAGGCTCCATGTTCATGATGTACACATTCCCTTTTCTTGGTGCAATCATTACTACCTTCCAATCCTTGTTAAAAACAGTGCCTTGAGCAATGTCGAACAGTACCCTATATCCATCATCACAAAGTTGACTGACACTTATCAGGTTATATTTCAAACCATTTACAAATGCAACCTTAGTGAATTGAATCTGCCCATTGTCAACAACACCATATCCTTCAGTTTTCCCACTTCCATCATTACCAAATGTCACTGCAGGTCCATCGCATGCAGTGAACTCTTCCAGCAGGGGCTTACATCCGGTCATAGTCCGGCCAGCTGCGCTGTCCAGATACCAAATATTTTTGTTTCGATCGCCCTGCATACCAAGTAAGTGATCAGTTATTTTTGTGAACCCATCTTTTCTTGATGGGTCCACTGGACTTCTTCTGAGAAGTCCCATGTGCTTGACTGGGTGTTGAACTGGATGAGGAAACTGGAGGGTTCTCTCCAGTTTCTGGAGTAAAAACAATTGGTTTTAGTGGAGCATTGACCTCCTTTTTCTTTTCGATGTATGCTCCTTTCTGAGCAGATTGTTTTATCTTTTGTTTTTGAGGAGGAGTTTTGACAATTTGTTTTTCAACAGAAGAGGATGCACCTCCTTCCAAATTTTTAATTCTGGCAGTACAACTTTGTACCTGCCTTGACAAATTTTGGAGTTGATTTTCCATTTTAACCAAAATGTCTTTTTCTTCAGGCTGCTGGCCTTTGGACTTTGGCACAGCGGGGGTTTTAGTCTTTAGAGTAGAGGACTCACTCGACTTATGAGGTAAAGGATTGTCACCAGTTTCCTTTTTAACTGGAGCTTTAGCCTTCTTGGCTCCAGTTTTGACCTCAACAGGGTTGGTCTTAATTGATTCAGATTTGAGTGTGTCAGAAGAATCATAAGGAGTTTCGATTCTGACAGATTCTGGCAATTGGTGAATTATGGGTAAAACAGCGGCCATCTGAAGATCACCAGATTTCCAGGCAGTTTTTTGAGCATCAATGGTTTTAGAAAAAGCGTCATAATTTTTGCCAGATGCTTGTACCCATGAGTTGATAACCATATGTTCCTTTTCAAGATCAAGTTTTAGTTTTTGGTTATCTCTTTCTAATGCCTCATTTTTCAAATCTGACTCTTTAAGAGCCAACTGGACACTTTGCAAATCATTTACTTGACTTTTCATGTTGTTTGATTCATCCAAAACTGTTTCTAAATATCTTTCACAGTCAGTTCTCATGGTTTCAACAAATAATAAGTCGTCATTCAATGATTCAGCAATATCCAGTTTCAATTCTGAATCAATTTCGATATCATAATCCCTTACCTTCTTTAAGATGATATCAACCCATCTTCCAGACACAACATCATCTTTCACCACTGGTTGTTGACTCTCCAATGCCATGAAGCACATATCTCTAATCTCTTCTTCATCATCAGATGAGTCATCAGAGAGTTCCCATTTCCCTTCAGTCTGAGCTATCATGCACCTGTTCTTTTCTTTCTCATTATTTTGATCAAGAGACATGAGAGCAATCTGGGCCTTAAGTTTCTTGTATTTGGCCTTATAGTCATCAGTTTTAACAAAGTTTGGGACAACAGGACCAGTTTGGTTGTTCATTTGACTAGATCTGCATTCCTTCATGAAATGGCCTTTCTTACCACATTTGTAGCAGGTAAGATTAGCCTTATCCATAGAAATTGAACTGGAAGCATTATTGGACCCATTAAATCGATTAGATTTATGCTTAAACCTATTAAAGGTTTTAGCAATCATGGCTACCAGATCATCATCGTCAGTTTCTTCACAACCATCACTGAGATTAGAGGTCAGGCCAGAGTTCAAAAGGTTGTTTAACATTTCCTTCACAGAATGTGACTGGACATTCTCATTAGACATTAAAGCAGCACAAGGTTGCCCGGAAAAATTGGCAGCCTTGGAACTCTGAGCATGGTTTAAAGCATCTTGCTCAGCCAGCAATCTTGCAGCATCGTTATCTTCAGTGAATCTGAAGGCTCCATAAAGGGAAGCAAGGTATGGCTGTGCAAGGTCTTTCCTTGTCTTAAGACAAGAACCATGTGTGCCCATTTGGATGGCAAAACATCACAGAATTTTTCAAGAAGAATATCCTTATCCTTCTCCACTCCCAAGCCTCTAAGTTGATTAATTAGGCCGGTAAATCTGGTATAAGTACCAGTTAAACTTTCATTGGGAAGAGCAAAGAAGGATTCATACTTCTTGTTGAGAGCAACCTTTCTAGTGACAATGGTGTCATTTCCTCCTTCAAACTGGAGAACTAATTCATCCCACATAGATTTTGCACATGGAAATAGCACAAGAGTAGGAATTAGTTCCTCAGGTATAGCAGAAAGAATCATGTTTTTTAGTTTGGTATCAAGATCAACCAATCTGCGATCCTCATCTGACCAATGTTCCTCAGATTTTTCCCTGGTGCCTCTTCTCCCAGTGAGGTCGAGAAGAGGGCTAACACCACTGGACATGGGTATATATGGTCCATCCTTAAGGATTTTCAACATATACCTCTCTATCCCACCAAAATGCAAGAGCATTCTAGCCTTCCATGTACCAAATGTCTCACCATTCCCATCGAATTTGGGAACAGGAGAGTTGGAGTAATGTACATGAACGTGGTTAGCCCCAGGAGTAGGAGGAGGAGGAGGAGGGTTAGTATTTAAAGGAGTAGCAATATTAGGATTAGATTCATTTGGACCATAACCATTCTCACCTTCAGCAGCCATCGAAACAGACCTAGGTTATAGAATTGAAACAATTCAACCTGCCTGCTCTGATACCACTTGTAAGTCCCAACTATTACTAGATGGGTGCTGAAGACACCTCTATGTCGATGGTGAGTGAACTTTGCAACACGATCAATTAATCTGGAAGTGACCAGTTTAGATTGATCGTGTACCAGGTTAGCTGGAGTTACAGAATATAAATAAGTGCAATAATATAAATGACGAGTATATAAACTGGTGAGACAATATGTAATTTTCAAGTGTATTTTATTTATTACTTGTTCAAATAAAATACAAGGTTGTTGCGGAACCAAGATAATACAAGAATGTAAATATCCTAACAACCCATGAATTACAATTGATCTAAACTTGGAAATTCTCCTTAACAATCGAAACACTTAGAGTTGTGAAATGTTCCTTTTTACGATTGAGAGAATATTGCACAAGTTCACCAATATTGCAGAATATATGTATTTGCAAAGTTATTGAAACAGCTTGTGCAAGGACCTCTATTTATAGTCGAAGATTGAGCATGGGGATCTCAACTTCGATGTACAAATATGGTTGACAGCACACAAAAGTATTGTTTAAATAATCCTTTGTGTGTGTTAAATAAAGTAAGACAAAAGGTTACTTTATTCAACCACTCTACATCTTTGTATCTTTATCCAAAGACAATATCATTGTCCGGTTAAAAAGGATGTAAAGTAAAAAGGTCCTCCTCGTAATCAGTGTAAAGCTTTGTAAGAGCATTTACACTGGAGGATTCTCCAGTTGATTGATCTGGTAGATTGTCAACTGGGCTTCGCTGCCATTGCCAATCTCTATCTTCCATTTGTTGTCTTTGACTTCAACTGGAAGGTCTTCAGATTCTAGTCGTCTGATCTCAACTGGAGGAAGTCATCAGTTGCTAAACCTGTACAATGCAACTGGACTTCTAATATTTCGGACAATTCCTCATGCTCTCCAGATGTCACTGGAGAGCTCCAGTTTAGTTAAAACTGGACCTAACAATACTTTATTCCAAGAAATTTTTTTTTTCCGAAGATCGAAGATTGATGAACCAAAGCCAAGTTTATACCTTCCGCACTTCAAAAGACAACTCTGATTCATGGTTCAACAATTTTCAAAGATTCTAGACTCATTCATTTTATTCTCTGTTCAAAAAGAACATTGAGAATTTCATCATGTTTTAACTTCAAGAAGTCCAAGACCAAGATTGATTCAAGTTCTCCAGAGACGATGAGAAAGCTTTGAAGACTTGTTTCATTTCACCAATTGTCTTCACCATCGGGCTCATCAACTTTATTCCTACAAGACAAAATAACACGTACTTCATTCATTACAATATATCACTAAGGGGGAGAATGTTAGAAATCCAAAAATAGTGATAAATTGTAATTTAAGTTAGTGGACTTAGTTGTTGTTAAGACATGGTGAAATGATTTCTAAGGTTGAGGGACTAGGAGTGTTAATTAGCTTAATTGTAGATTTAGACTATAAATACCCTCAACTCCTTAGAAATCATAAGCCTTTTGATCCATTTTTACACACACTTAATACAGTTTGTTCCAATCTCTCTCTCTCTCTAGAAATCACACACACTAAACACACCAAGAACACACACACTTTATCTGCCATTGTTGAGATCAAATCCAGAGCAGAAATCGTGTTATAACATACCGGCTACTTGCTTTCTGACATCTCGTGTAGCTTAAACTTGTTGCTAGCTGTCAGGTGAGTTTTCATAGCCCCTTTTTACCTATGTTTGGGGTGAAAGGAATTCAAAATGTATTTTCATATATGACGTAACTGCTTTCACTACTATTATTCGATGGCTTTTAGACTACTGTATGATATTGTACACATTCTATGAGGATTCTCACCAGGTCATTTCTATGATTGTAAGGGCACACATTGGTATTCGCTGGTTGCTATGTGCACTACACTAGCCAGGTCGACTATAATGGCACGCTTATATGTATTCATGCTTTATGTATCATAAGTAGGTTTATAGCCACATCATACTATGTTACTCACGTATTCTTTTGACGGCATAAAACTTATTCAATCAATTGGTTAATATTCTCAAGTATTTATTCAAGTAAACTCTTTGTGATTCAAATGAGAATTCGAGTAAACAATCACGTTTTCAAACTTACTAACTCACCAACCATTGCGTTGACTCTTTTAAGTATTCCTTTCAGGTAATCAAACAAATCGTGGCTAGGTTGGTAGCATGGGACTCGTAGCAGACTTCAGGCTTATGATTTGGAGTTTTGCATGCGTTTCTATGTGCTAGATGGCATTATGCCTAATTGTTTCCCCTGCGTGGGAACTTATCTTATATTTTATTTGAATGCTATGAAACCTATGTTTGTGACTTATGTTGTCGTCTTTGAACTATGTAATCGACTATTTATGGTTAATCTATGCACTCATTTAGTTATTCCTATGTAACATCCATGTGCGCGTGTGCTTTATCTTGCACCTGGAGTTTTTTGCCTTTGTCAGGGCGTGACAGATTGGTATCAGAGTCGTGGTTATAGTGAATTAGGTGGATTTACCTAGACTATAACTTAGGAACCGCACGTAGCATGCATGATAGGAATTATGTGTGCATTCAATCTTTGTGGATCTTATCTATATTTGCACTATCCATGCTATTGTATTCATTCATGCACATACCTTAGAACCATGCTACCTTGCCACGTGTATTCATGCTATTAGTATTCAAACTATGAGATGCGTCAAATTTTAGTGATAATAATAAGTTAGCGAGATGATGTGTTGTTGGCGAAAAAGTATGGAGATATATCATCATAGAAAAATATGATCAACTTTTCGCGTGTGGTATATGTGCCTATGGAATTGTTAGCAATATGGATCATGCCTAAAACATCGAGATCTGTACGAATTGAGATGAAAGAGTGATTTGCCGAGCAATGAGGTCGGCAAATGCGGGTATTGGAAGGTCTGAAAGATATGGTTGAGTTTGAAGTCGGCAAACACGGGTATTCAACTTCTGCAAACACGAGAAACCAAGTTCTGCAAATGCCTATGTTAGCTTTTATATTTGTTAGTGCGTATTTTGTAAATAAGTATTTGTATTGTCTTTGTATTAATCATGTTCTGATGAAGGGTTTATCTTGTAATTAACTATGTACTTGCTTGTAATTATAAAGGCGGTTTAGTGCAATTTATATGCCTATATAAACCCCCCACATGTAATAAAAAGTCAACCTTTTAGCCATTTAATTAATCTATTCTCAAATACCTACATTCCCTCTAAATACCTACTTTCCATTTTACATCAAAGGTTCACTACACTTATTAGCATAGTTTACACTTGGTATCATAGCAAAATCACAACGTGTGTTAGATCCATGGCTTGATTTTGTTCCCTTTTATGCTAATTTGTGTTTTTATACCTTTACCGAAATCCTCAATCTTTACCCCTTTAATATGTTAAAGTAATCTAATTTCTTGTGTTAATCCACTCATTATCTTCCCAATATATCACTTATAAAGTTTCAAATCCTAACTCAAATCACAATGCCTTGAATTTGAATTTTAAACCTACCGGGTTTCATACCGGTTTTGAATAGCAGTTGTAATACCAGGTTTCATCCTGTTTTTGTATGTACTAAAATCAGGTTTCATACCGGTTTTTTTAGGCTTCAAGCAATTTTAATTTTAATGAAAATACCTGGTTTACACCAATACCGGTATTAGTTATCTTATTAGTCAATATTTAATTCCCGTCGTAATTTTCAATTAATTTCTCGAAAACCGGTATTTTTGAAGTTCATCGGAAAACCGGTATTAGTTCTTTGTTGGTTAATTTTATTTCTTTAGCTTTAATAATACTTGGTTTGCCCCAAAACCGGTATTTGTTTCTCTATTCTCTAATTTTCAACCCGTCATAATCTTCAAGTTTTTACCCGAAAACCGGTATTAGTGCACTCAACACTGAATACCGGTATTAGTAAAGAATCGTTGTGTGGTTGTGCTTTGAATGTGTTAATACCTGGTTTACTCCAAAACCGGTTTTTGTTCTTACATTAATCATTTTGTAGACCAAAACTCTGTCCAATTAGATTTGCGAAAACCGGTATTTGCACTTCCATTCGAATACCGGTATTAGTGAATCGATTCCTGAAACCCGGTTTCTGTTGTGTTTTGCTGTGTAGTTGTTTGTTGGAATACCTGGTTTACACCAAAACCGGTATTAGTGCTTTATTTCATCAATTTTGTGGAAATGTTACTCTGCTCGATTTTTGGATTGAATACCGGTTTTCACACCAAGTTATGGCAAGACTCTTTGATAATTGATTCTGAGTCTCGTCCACCTGTTCTTTATCGTGATTGTTATCTCCAATGGAGAAATCGTTTTCTGAATTGGGTTGCGAAACAAACTCTTGGTGCTGAAGTAAAAACATCTTACAAAGAAGGGCATGCGGTTCACACCAATCCAGTTACAAAGGAACCTCTTCCCCCTGAAAGTTGGAATACCACACAGAGAAACCGCTCTCAAGCAAATGAGCTTGCTGTCACCTATCTCTACTTTGCTCTTCCAAATGAGATCTACAAAATGTTGATTCCTATACCACTAGCAAAGAAATATGGGACGAACTCGAAAAACAATTCCAAGGTTCAGAGATCTCCACAACCATTCGACTCTCTTATGTTATTGATCAATATGAAACTTTCAAACAAGAGAAGGGAGAACCACTGGTAAAGACATATGATCGATTCTGTAATGTGATCAATGAATTGAGGAAAGAGAAAGTGAAGAAAACAGAAATTGAGCTCAATGTTAAGTTTCTAAGAAGCTTAGAAGAAGTCTGGGAACCATATGGAACACATATAAATATTCAACCAGACTTCAATAAGCTGAACATTCATAATCTATATGAGAAGTTGAGATTAAATGAAAGAGTTGTCCAGAAACAACAATCAAAACTTCAAGAAAGTTCCCCTTCTGATCCTCTTGCTCTTGTTGCTGATAGTTTGTCATATCTCTCCACGAAAACAAAGGTTGAAGACACTTTTCCCGATTTTGATTCAAATGAGCTCATTGATCCTGATATGGATGAAAAGGAGAAAGAGATGTGCAAAGACTTGACATACTTCACCAGAGCTTTCAAAAGAAGTATATGACAAGAAGACCCACCAACAATCAGCTTCGCACTTCTTCTGTGTCTTCTTATGTCAAGAACAATCAAGCTCCCAAATTTGATTATTATCCGGGAAGTACTAGTGGTGAAAAGCAGATTGAAGCTCCAAGGCCATTTGAGAAGAAAGTCCTTGAAAAGAAGCCTAAAGAAAGGAAATGCTACAACTGTGGTCAAATTGGTCATCTTGCTATCAATTGTACCAATCCTCGTCAGAAGAACTCGACCTACTACCAGAACAAGCTCATGCTAGTGAAACAACAAGAAAGTGGTGTCGCTCTTCTTGCTGAAGATGAAAGTGGTTACATCTTTCTGATGAAGAAACTGAAGAACTTGATGCAAATGTGTGCTTCATGACCAAGATCAAGCGTTCCAATAAACTGGATGATGAAGGTAACAAATCTGAGACTGATGATGATGAGGAATTTCTTATATGTGTCTGGTATATCGACTCTGGATGTTCCAGACACATGACCGGCAATAAATCTCTACTTCAGAACTTTGTTGAAAAGTTTATGGGCACAGTACTTTTTGGAAATGATCATATTGCTCCTATCCTTGGTTATGGTGACATTGTTCAAAATGGAATCACTATCAAACGTGTATCCTACGTTGAAGGTCTAAGCCACAATCTCTTTAGCGTAGGTCAATTCTGTGACAATGATCTTCAAGTTCTTTTCAGAAGGTATGAATGTAAAGTACAGACTGAAGAAGGTGTTGATATTCTCACTGGTTCTAGAGATGACAACTTGTTCACCATTGATCTTAATAACATTCCCTCACCTTCTTCAGAAATTTGTCTTCTGTCTAAAGCCTCTGCACAACAGTCTTGGTTATGGCACAGACGTCTTTCTCATCTTAATTTTCATACTATCAATGCTCTTGTCGACAAACAGCTTGTTGATGGTCTACCTGACTTCAAGCATGACACAAACCATGTTGTTCAGCATGTGCAGTAGGCAAACTTAAGAAAGCATCTCACCGACCAAAGAAATATTTGAGCACTGAAGCACCTCTTCATCTTCTTCATATGGATTTATGTGGTCCTATGCGTGTTCAAAGCATTTATGGTAAACGTTACATTCTTGTTATTGTTGATGATTACTCTCGTTATACTTGGGTTTACTTTCTTCGTGAAAAGAGTGACGCTCCCCAAGTAATCATCCACTTCATAAAACAAACTGAAGTTAATCTCCAATCCACTGTTCGTATTGTTCGCTCTGATAATGGTACCGAATTCAAGAATGCTACTTTTGAATCCTTCTTCTCCTCTGTCAGTATCACCCATCAGTTTTCCGCTGCACGTACACCACAACAAAATAGAGTTGTTGAATGTCGTAATCGCACTCTTGTTGAAGCTGCCAGAGCTATGCTTGCCCATTCTCATCTTCCTCCAAATCTATGGGCCGAAGCAATTGCTACTGCATGCTTTACTCGGAATAGATCTATCATCAACAAGCGGTTTGATAAAACTCCCTATAAAGTCATCAATAAGAGAAAACCGAATGTGAACTATTTCCATAACTTTGGCTGTGTGTGCTATGTTCTTAACGATCACGACAATCTTGGAAAGTTTGAACCAAAAGGAGATGAAGCATACTTCATTGGTTATTCGAGAGAATCTATTGCTTATCGTGTTTATAATCGTTGAACCAAGAGAATTAATTTGATGAACTTTCTGGAATGGTTCTTGAATAACACAATTAAACTCCCGTTCATCCATGTCCACTGGTTTTCGCTCCTAAAATTGTCTCATCCTCTATTCAAACTTTTCCAAATCCAATGACTGAAGAGTTAGATAAAGTATTTGATGTATTTTATCATGATCTTCCTCCTCCTATAATTCGTTCGCCAACAATATCTGAAAACTCAATTTCCAACAACACTCAAAATGAAAGCTCATTTTCTGATCAACAAAGTTCTTCCTCTACATCCACTTCAAATATTTTAACCCCTCCACCCATTGAAAATTCTCCTGTACCTATCACATCATCTTCTTCAGAGTCTTCGCCAGGTTATCCACCTCTTGCCACCACTCATGCAAATGACTCGAAATCTGAAGAGGAGGAAACCATGATTCTTCCATATGAACCTACTTTTGAACAAGTCACTGAACAACACTCCCCTGGGTTTATCAATCCTGATGAAGATAATGAACCAGCTGAGCCACTTCCTCACTCTAGAAAGTGGTCCCGATTCATGCTTCCTCATCCTCCTAGTCAAATCATTGGGGATCCTAATGCTGGTCCAACCACACGTGCTGCTTCCGCTAATGAATCCTTGTTTGTCAATTTCTTAAGCATGGTCGAACCCGGTAACGTCAAAGAAGCTTTACAAGATCCAAATTGGGTAAAAGCCATGCAAGATGAATTGTCACAATTTGAGCATCTTGAAGTGTGGAAATTGGTTCCCAATCCATACACACATAAAGAGCCAATCAAGACCAAATGGATCTTCAAAAATAAGAAGGATGAAAGTGGAATTGTTGTTTGTAACAAAGCTCGACTTGTTGCCAATGGTTTCTCCCAGCAAGATGGTGTTGATTATGATGAAACATTTGCTCCCGTTGCTAGAATTGAGGCTATTCGTATATCTCTTGCTTCTGCAGCCTTCAAGAACCTCACAGTTTATCAAATGGATGTCAAGTCTGTCTTTCTAAATAGGTTCTTAAAAAAAGAAGTCTATGTTGAGCAACCCGAGGGCTTTGTTGATCCAAAACATCCAAATTATGTCTACAAGTTAGATAAAGCCCTTTATGGTCTCAAACAAGCCCCTCGTGCATGGTATGATGCTCTCTCTACATATCTTCTGAGATCTAGATTCTCCAAAGGTACAAATTGACACCACCCTGTTTATCAAACGACAAGGTAATGATATTCAGTTAATCCAAATCTATGTTGACGACATAACTTTCGATTCTACTAATCCTTCATACTGCAAAAACTTTGCTGCTTTAATGGTTAAACATTTTGAGATGAGCATGATGGGTGAATTAAACTTTTTCCTTGGTCTTCAAGTCAAACAAATGTCAAAAGGTATCTTTATTTGTCAAAATAAATACATTATTGATATGTAGAAAAAGTTTGATATGTCTAACTGTCAACCAATTAGGACACCCATGGAAACTCGTACTAAAATTCATTCCGATTCAAATGGAAAACCGTATAACCAGAAACTTTATCGCATTATGATAGGATCCTTAATGTATTTAACTGCTAGTCGACCGGATATTATGTTTGCCATAATTTCTTTGTATGCTTACTTATCTTATCTGTATGCTTATGTGCGTATATCTTGCTTTAATAATAAATTATGGCTTGTCAATTTTCGCAAGTGCATCGATATCAAGTATCTACTTGATATCTTGATGCTTTGCAAATATTGGTATCTAAAACCGGTATTAGTTCTTAAAATTCGTTTTTATGAAATGTTACTCTGCCCAATTTTTCTTTAATTAATACCGGTTTTCAAATTTTTTCAATCAAATACCGGTATTCGCAATAAAACTCGATTTGTATATACTTTACAATTTTTCCAAATTCATTTTTACATTTCTTTAAACTTTGTTTAATGCTTAATAAAATCTTTCTATTTACAAAACAGTGTGACCTCAAATCACTTTATTTGTGATCAATCTAATGTTCATAAATCTTTCTGAGTCCACACATACATTTGTTGCCCCATCTCTTCTTGCATATACATGGTTTCGATTAAGAAGTAAGGTATTGAACGCCTTGCTGTACTACCTTTATATCTTTTGTGAAAAACGATGCATAATCATCCTTGCTCTTTCAAAACATAGTTTTTATACTTATCATACATCGGGTTTCCCTTAGAAGCAAGACATTGAACGCCTTGATGTACTGTCTTCGCATCTTCTGCGAAACAAGTTGTATGATCCTTTTGTTTGCTACCTCAATAAACTGTGTTTTAGTAATCCTACATTGATTTTCCCTAAGACGTAAGGTATCGAACGCTTTGTTGTACTACCTTTACATCTTTTATGAAAAACAGTGTATGATTATTCCTTTTTGAATAAATTAACCTTGGAAACAATGTTTGCCATTCGCATACTTGTTAATTACAGAATGGAGTTCCTTGAAGATGGTGCCACTGAACGCATGCAGAATAATCTTCAGCTAATGATACCGTTCTCTTATCCTTTCGGTATCATTCCTATCATGCTCACATATCATCCAATGATTAATGTATTCACGATCACTGCCGAAGGCATTGAAGAACAACTTCTCTTTGAAATGTGGCGAACCATCGAATACATTCCGCCAAGAGGACGAGCAAATCCATATTTCCGTTTCTCTCTTCTAACAACAGATGGATCCAGGCAACAATTCACATTTAATCTTGAAGATTTCCGGAATATTCTCCGCTTTCCATCTGCTGATTCAAGACCGGGAGCCACAAGCTTTGTTGAAACTCCTCCAACGATTAAAATGGTTCACCATGTACATCATTTGGGTTATAATGATCAGGTCACTGCTCTAAAAGACATCAAAAAGAAGAACTTTCATCCATTGTGGCACACACTGTGTTCTATTATCAACAACTGTCTGTCTCCCTCAAGAAAAGGTCAAGATGACTTCACCAAGGCCACTCTTACATATCTGTTTGGTATTGCTTACAATATGCATCTTGATTTTGCCACTGTTGCCTTGGATCATATTCGTCTTCAAGTTAACGGGAAGCATACTGCAAACAAGAAGTATATTGCCTTTCTCCATTTCTTAACTGTAATCATGCAACACTTCGTCAACAACAATAACAACATTCAACGATTTCCTGCTTCGAATCGTATTGTAATCTCCAGATTCTGATCAGTTTATACAAACAACAGTTTAGCTCATCCCGATTTCATGCCAAGTCTTGACTCACTGCTTAGCCAGGTGCCCCGAGATAATCCTGATCTTAGGATTTACAGAGAGTTCTTATCCGGGGGTACGACAGCTCAAAGCCGAGATGTGCCTTCCCCATCCCCGCATAGGTCGCTTAGTGATGGCCATAGGTCTAAAAAAAAAGAAAAAAGGGGTTAGTAGATGAATCGGCACCTAGCTCATCAGTTCCTTCTTTTTCGTCTACGGACATTCCTGAATCTTCTGCACCACCAAGTAAGAAACACAAATCTCGTCATTCAAAATCAAAATCATCAACGTTCACTGCTCCTTCTCTTACTCCTTCATCTTCATCGTCTGAAACTCGTTCATCACCATCTCCCTCATCAACAACTGTTGGGCAACCCCCAATTCCGAAATTCTCGGTACGTGTAAGGACTCCTCTACAACCAATCCCTGAGGAATCCCATGAAGAACATTCTTCCACACATCACGACGATACACAAAGATGATACTCCTTTCAATAATGTTGTGTTTGAAACTCCGGAGATACAAGGTGGTCCTGAGGGTGTGGTTGAAAAACATAATGGAGAGGATGTGAGGTCCAGGCTAGGTACAGGGCAAAAAGAAAACGTTGGCCCTCCAATAGATGAAACCTCTGGCCGGGATGTCACCCCTTGGGTAGAAGCCGAGGTTTCCCCAGCCTCCCATGAATCACCTTCTCGCCACTTTGGATCCTCTCAAAAGGATCCAGTTTCATCATTGCACCGGCAACAACCGCATACTCTGCCATTCCCTCATTCGGAGAGTATTGACATTGAACTCGAGGAGACTTTTGCCTCTCTCCCACTTTCATTTGATCACACTATCGAGTCTAGATCTCCTAGGTCATACGTTCTTGAGCATGCACATTCTTTGAATGATGCAACAACAGACCGAGAGTTGGTGAGTACACCTTCTCAAGGAGTGTCTGGAAGTCCTATTTATGTGTTCATACCATTAGTAACCATGACAAGCACTGCGGAATTATACTTTAAAGAATCAAGGTATGCCCTGCATTCTCTTTGCAAAAGTGCCAGTCCAACGGGCAATCTTGGAGATCCCGGAAGTCCCACCAATCGGAACATTGTGCTTGGCATTCGTGCTGAGCCAATTAGTTTTGAAACAACCTTTGTCGAGCGTTCGCTTCATAAATCATTGGGGTTCACCACCTCCAGGCCACACTGTAAATCCTACGGAGCCTACAGTTGTGACAACGACATCTACGTCGGTCGCCCCCGGCATTCCCCTCTCACCCGATACCCAAGCCGAAGTGCTCCACATTGAAAAAGGTAAAGCCATTTCCACCCCTTCCGGCTCTATTTACAAACCTCCTGTAGTTTCCGAGCGTATTGCATTAAAGTATGATACAAGAGAAAGAGATGATATAAGGCGGTTAGATGAATCTGGGATGCTCAAAACCAAACGACCAACTACTCTTTCCGCACCAATCAATCAATTTACACCACCAACTGTTTCCGTTGATCCACCTTCTCCTCCACATTCATCTCCTTCTTTATCCTCTTCTGATTCTCAACCCAAGAAACTCTCTGGACCTATGCCACCTGAAAGGCGAGCCAACCTTGATACACTCTATGATTCTTTACTTGCTAACCTCATATCTCTTGATGGCCAAACTGATTCTTATGATCTCGTAATTCAAGCCTCCATTCAAGCTCGTTTTGATCATCTTCACCAACTAAAACTCGCTCACGATCAGGTAGCTCAAGATATGTTTCTAAAACAAGCTGAACTCGAAGCAACACTTAAGAGAATAACAAAACTTGAAGCTTCTTGTCAAACAGCTGTTGTGGTCCAACAGAGGTGTGATGATCTTGGTGATCAGGACCAGCACGAGGGGGAGAACAGAGATGTTGTTTTGACTGAAGCTAGAGCGAGTGTCGCTACTGAGGTCATTGGAAATGATTAAGGAAATGCTGGCAATAAAGCTCAATCACAAGATCTCCCTCTTGATGCTAAAGATGTTGGTGAACAAATGGATGAGGATATTGAACACACTGAAGAACTTCATGTTGTTGAATCAGTGATCAGAGCAAGTGCTGCTACAGATGTTATACTTGGCTCAGATATAAGAGATGATGCTCAATCACAAGGTTTATACCTTGATCCCTCGGTTATTGTTGAAGATATTAATGATAATGATGAATTCCAAGATGATGATACCTTTGATGTTGGAGGCAATGATATTGATCCTAATGATGAAAACGATTCTTTTGATAATGATGATCTTCCTCCCCCTAGCTTTGATAACTATCCGAAAGTTCCTCAACCTAATCCTACACTTAACCAATTGAACTTCTACCAACTCATTCACCACCTCAATCACCCACGTATTCAAGATAACACAAGAGCTCCCTCTGTTCAGAATAAATGAAGGCGGTTTTCGATCAAACAAAAGAAGTAGAATCAACTATCTTGCCATTTATCCTCAATTGTTCAAATTGACAAAGTTTCTTGAAGAAAAGGCTTCCTAAATCTTCTCAGAAAAGGAAGAACTAAAAAAGATTGATATAGATGAATTAAGGGCCAGGAGGGCATATGATCTTGAGCATCAAAAGGCAAAGTACTTGAAAGATCTCATCACTGCCAAAAGTCACAAAGTAAATAAGGTATGGAAGAAACAGTTCAAGCTGAAGATAGTTGATGTTGTCGGCATACACTTCAAAGAATGGCGTGAACCTGGGTATGCAAGATCCCCTGGGCTAATCTGGTTGGTAGTTCGAAGTGAGGATGGCCGTCAATACATGTTTGGTGAAGCCAGGTTCAATCTTCTATCTGTCGATGATATTATCTTCCTCCTACATCATTTTTCCCAAAAGCTCATTCAGCCCAATCCAAAGAATCAAGAGGCCTATTACGCTGTGAAAAGATATATGGACAGTCTCATTCTTAGCCAAACTCAAAAAGACTTCCAACTGTGATCGAAAAGAAAAGAAAGAAAGTTAACCTCACCGTGCCAAATCAAAGAATCAGGGGCATAAATCTTGAAAATTTCAACAACGGCGCAGTGTTTGATAATCTAAGAGGATTCGTCTTTGAAAGTGATCAAGGGCATAAGATATTTGTATGACTAGACGAACTCGCAAAGTACTTTGATGGAACTCTTATGCAATGTTTAACTATCTTTGAAATCCTTCATGAGTTCGAAGAGTCAGAAAAAGAAAAGTAAAGACTGATAAAGGTGACCAGAAAAATCAAGTCAAGGCTGGAACATAGAGAAAGATCAAGACGAATCATTACAACCAGACTTCCAAAAGAACAGAAAGGGGTCATTCATGTCCCAGAAGACACTTGGGTCAGATATTCACTGAATAACGAGCAAGGAATTCACAATATGCCCCCAGTTGTAACACCCCGACTAAGGCGGAAACACGAGATGTCACAGAACGACATGGTATAAAAGATTTAAATATAAAACATCAACACCAGTTTTTCCAAATGACATTCAAATCCAAAAGATTACAAGTTCAAGATGACGTCTAAATCCATTACATAACCAAATTTATAATTGAAAAGATCAAATGTTTGCAATACTTGTCCAACCATACAAGCATTATAGAGTCCAAAAGGCGGTCCAAGCTACGCACCTAAAGCTTTAACCTGAAAAGCATGAAGAAGAAGAAGTGTCAACTACGAGAGTTGAGTGACTTCATAGGTTTTAGCTAGCAATATATAATTTCCATCCATAACCAAGATAATAAGTCATAAAACTTTTGAATAATCATTTCCAAAACGTATGTTCAAATCATAATATCCAAATCATAATAACATCAATTTCGTTTAGCCACGAGGGCATAATTCAATATCAAACTCATTTGGCTACTAGGGCATAATATGAATAACTTTTGATGAGCAAATACTTGAGCCACTACTACTACCATTTTTTCAAGTCCCATAATAAAATTAATTGGAATAATAGCATAAGCTGTCAATCAAGTGCTTTAAATATAAAATAGGGTCGTACCATGGGGACGACCACTTAAAGTAAGGTAGCTAGAACACCCTATGGTCGGACTAGAAGTGAAAGTCGTCACAAAGGTAACTAACCTTCTACCGTTACACTATGGGTGGGGTGACGAATCCTAGTTGCTCATCACAAAACATTCATCACATTGAACATACGAAATAATTTCAATTCAGAATCATAATATCAAGAACCATTTCATATATATACAAAAGCAATTTAATTTATATATCATGCTTTTCACCCCGATAATTAAACACATAAAATAGTTTGAAAGGGGGCTATGACTCACTTGATTTAAGAGTGAAAGAGAGCTGATCAAAAGTGAGATCTTCGGCTAGTGGTGTCTTTCCTCAAGCAAGCCTAAACCATGGTATTCGAAATATGCACAACGTAAGTGTGTGTTGCATGACTAGTAAACTAGATCATGAGATGTATGCTAGTAGACTTGCCCAACTTTGGTTGTTGTTTAATTATGGAATTCAAGTACATTATGTTGTTCACCTCATTTGGTTGGAAGATATTTGGTAGTAAAGGTCATTCATACTATTTTGTTCGGTTATTGGAATTTCGGTAGTTTTAACTTTGTTTTATATATATTTTCCATTGCATACTTTGTTAATAACCATATTTGACATTTGTGTTCTTATAATATTAATGTTGATATATCTTACTGATTTATAATTATTTATTTAATTTAATATTATTTAATTAATTATTTACTTATTTTATTAATTTATTAATTAAATAATTCCTCATAATTTTTTTTAAGTCCTTAAATTATCTCTAAAATTCATAGATAATTATTTATGGATTATCTACTGATTTCCAAGCCTTTTTATTTGTAATATTGTGATTTTTATATTTATTTGTGCATTATTTCTATTTATTTAATAATAATGATTAATTAGTGACTTTTACTTAATAATTTACTTTTAAATTGTATAGTTCTTGTTCCCTTGCTTGTAATTATTTTTCCCTAGTAGATTTTGGTCACTTTTATCATTGGTTAAGTAGCTTTGATCAGATTCATGGTTTATATAACTTATTAATTAATTTATATATCTTTTAATTACCATTTTAATTCATTAAATCATAGAAATTCTTATAAATCACCACAAGAGTTTTAGTCAGAAAATTCCAGGCCTTTTTGGCAACTTATATCAACAAAAATTCATATCAATTCAACCTCTCTTATGTCTTGCATAAATTGAGGATTTTATAATTAAAAATCGTTTACCGAAATAGTGATTTTAGCCTCATTTCTTAAGCTATAAAGGTACTTCAAAATGGATTTTCATTCTTAACTCAAATATTACAGTAAGTTCATCATATTTTGGTGGTTCAAGTAGTGATAGTGGTGGTGGTGTGATATGTGTAATTTTGTGCTTTCGGTTAGTGATTTATTGACCCGAAAAGGTGATTTTTGAGCTAATTCTTGCCATACATCAAGTGACTTGCATTTTATACATTTGGTATATCATATTTCCAGTCGTTTTATCATGATTTCATGCTCAAACTATTATGGTGCATGTGTGTGCTCAAAATGCATTTTTGCATGTTTTCGGTTTGCGATTTCAAGCATATTTTGCCTAGGTTTGATTCAAACTTGTATACTTGATATTTTTATAAATTTTTCCAGATGATATTCACTAAGATTAACATATTTTCCAGTTAATACAAGTCTCTAACCATCTCATAATCCAAACAACAATTCAACCTTCTTAAATCTAACATGCATGCACTTAAATCAATACTTTTTAACATGAATCTTTATCCATCTAAAATCCATCAATCATGAAACATATTCTTATGAAATATTCCAGAAATATATTACAAATATTATATAAAATATGTTCATCTTTTTATATAAAAAGTTACTTTACAAACTATCAACACACATCAACACTTTTTGCTACAAACTTTCATGGATCTAATAATATAACATCAAGTACATATTTTTTTACCAATTTTTCCAGAAAATATTTCTTCATAATATATATTAATATGACCATCTTTCACAAGAAAAACCATATCAAAAGCTATATAATATATAACTACACTTTTGGGTCTTTAACTAGTTGAATCCTTGGATCTTTCTTCATGGATTCAACATGCATGAGCATGGAAAGAAAGATCCTATCAACTTTGCCCTCATCAAGTGTATATTCAAAAGAAAACATGAAGAAAACATGGACTTTTGATAAAACCTTTTTAATATGAACAAGAACAAGATTAATCTAGTAAAGAGATGAAGATATATACCCTTGAAGAACACTTTTGAAGATGGAAAAAGTGCAGGAATTTCGTGACTCAAAAGCTCCAAATAACCCTTGTTTCAACCTCAAAACAACCCTTAATCCTTAGCTTAATCAAACCCTTGCTTAACCTATCCTAAACCCTTATTATTAACAAGTGTTTAGATGAGTTTTGCTTTGTTTTTCCCTTTGTTTTGTGGCTGCCAAATTCAAGAAGAAGAGAGGGAGGAGAGGAGAGTTTTTGAGAGAGAAAATAAATTTGATGTGTGTAAAAAGTGAAGAGTGTGTTTTGTGTGAGTTTCAAGGGAGAGTTGGGAGGAGTAATATTCAAAATGTGGAGTGTGTGAGGGGGAAAAGGGGGGGCCGGCCATGGGGGGTATTTGGAGGGGTTTGGAGTATTTTTTTTTTGTTAAATTATAGTGTAAGTATATTAGTGTATGTATAAGTTTAGTGGGTATTTGTTTTTGTAAGTGTTTTGTTAGTTAAATGTAAGAAAATGGTTGTTTTAGTTAGGAATATATAAATGTATGCATAAGTCATGTATATATATGTGTATGTATATGTTTTTGTGTTTTAAGTTTGTTACAAGGCTCATTGGTTACAATTCTTGTAATTATATTAGGCTTATATATATACACTTATTATTATTCAAGCATTTTTTTGTACATAAGGACTTATAAATATTTTAAGTTGCTCATACTATTTCCATGACCAAATATTAGTTAGTTGGCTTGATGGTTAGATTGTTGAGCATTTACAAGTGTTTTTAAATCGCTAGCTCAACTTGTGAGACTCGCTTTATTATTTATAACTTGATTGAATGTTAATAAAGTTTTGTTCAAAGGTGTTTTATTAAATTGAATTTAGAACTAATCAATATCTTTAGATTGCTAATTTAGGGCATTATCTACTAGCTTCAAGTATAACTATGGCTTGCGGGAACATAAACAACCTAACTATCACGTATATAATATTTAAAAAGTAGGGTTGTTACACCAGTCAACTTTGCTGACAACATCATCGAACCACAAGATCGCCCTGAAGATCCAAAATACCATTTTGTGCCCAAGAAATATTGGAAGGAGTCTAAACACAAGTACGAGAAAAGGGTTTTCAAATCTCAATCTGTCATTCAAGATAAACCTGAATTGTCAACAAAGAAAAGGAACAGAAGGCAGAGAAAGAAGAAAAGAGCTCATCAATGATCATTTACAAAACAACACTAAAGGGGGAGATTGTTAGCTTTTATATTTGTTAGTGCGTGTTTTGTAAATAAGTATTTGTATTGTCCTTTGTATTGATCATGTTCAGATGAAGGATTTATCTTGTAATTAACTATGTACTTGCTTGTAATTATAAAGGGGGTTTAGTGCAATTTATATGCCTATATAAACCCCCCACATGTAATGAAAAGTCAACCTTTTAGCCATTTAATTAATCTATTCTCAAATACCTACTTTCCATTTTACATGAAAGGTTCACTACACTTATTAGCATAGTTTACAGCCTAAGTCCAACTCGGCAAATGCAAGTTTCGATCGAAAAATTTCTAAGTGTTTCTACTCGGCAAATGGCTGAAATCGAAGTTGGCAAATGCAAGATATGGAAAAGTCTCACCGGAAACACTCAAAACACAATATCTTCCTTGTTACTTTGAATTAGAACACGAGATTAACACCAATACACTCACAATTAAACCGCGATCAAACCCTCACCAAGAATAACTGGTTTCACATTTGCCGGAAAAGTCGCCGGAAAAATTAAAATGATGATAACTTTGTTGTTTCTTTGAGTTAAACCTTGAAACCACCACCAAAATACTCAGAAAACAACTCCGCACAAACCCTTGGCAACAAAATTGTTTTTCAAGCTCGCCGGAAAATTCAAATTTGTCAAATCGAAAAATTGAAAAGAGGAGAATGCTCAGAATTTGACCGCAAACAAATCCTCGTGTTTTTTAGGTTGAATTGATGCAACACGAAGAAGAAATTGAAGAGAGAAGACAAGAAGCTTTGTTGTTGATTGTTTTCTTTTACTGCCCCTTATTTTAAAATATTTTAATAAAAAAAATGATGTAAACAATGTTAGACGGTTAGACCTCCACGTGAATTGTACTATTTCTACAGTAGCAGAACTTTTAAACTCAGCTCGTTTGACTTTTTCTTTTTATATAGTTTTCCGAGCTCAAGATGCCATTCTACCAAATTCAAACATAAACTTGAAATTGATCTTTAATTCACCATTTGTAACACAAATCCACTTTGAAACAATACTCAGATACACAAAACAGTCTCGAATTCCATGAAAACAGAATTTTCAGATTCAAATTAAGCTCAAAACGATGACATTTTGAACAAAATCAGTCGTAAATGTGATTACGGATCGCTCGGGTGAACCGATTTTGCTCTGATACCAACTGAAACAAATAGAAATGAGCTTAATATGTGTAACAATGGTTCGTATGTTAGTTTCGCAGGTCCCAAGGGCGGCAACATCTCGGGCCAAGGTGATGTTGTCAATGGAAAGATTACGCTGGAAAAAGTCAATTATGTGAAACAGTTATCTCATAATCTTATGAGTGTTTCTCAGATTTGTGACAAGGGTAATCATGTCCATTTTACTGAGAAAGAAGCACTTATTTTGAAACCGGGATATGTTGTTCCTGAAGACTGGATCTTGCTTAAATCTCCTAGGAAGAGAGACATCTATGGCCTTGTGTTAGGTGTTGATAATCCTAAGGAGTCTGTTTGTTTGTTGACTAAAGCAAACGAATCTGAATCGTTGCTATGGCATAGAAGAATGGGACATATTCATTTCTGAAAAATGAATGATATTGTCAAACATGGTTTGCTTGAAGGTTTTCCCATGAAACGGTTTGAAATGGAAGACAAATGTGTACCTTGTCTGAAAGGGAAACAACAAAAGGCTTCACATAAACCAAAGCAAGAAAAATCTATTACCAGCCCATTTGAGCTACTTCACATGGATTTATTTGGTTCAGTGAATGTAAGAAGTATCGGTGGAATGTATTATTGTTTGGTGGTTACTGATGACTAGTCGAGATTCTCATGGGTATTCTTTCTTCAATCGAAAGATGAAACTCCACAGATTTTGATTAACTTCTTTGTTGAAACTGAAAATGTTTATGGAGTTCGTGTTAAGAGAATCAGGAGTGACAACGGAACTAAATTTAAGAATAAGACATTGGAAATATTTTGTGTAACACCCCAACTAAGGCGGAACGATGAGATGTACAGAAAGTCGAGTAAACAAGGATTATAAATAACATTCACCATAGCTTTATTTGATAAAAAGGAAATTACAAATGTACAAGCATGTGAACCAATTTCCAAGTACAGATGCGTCCACCATACTTGAATATTAAGTTCACGAAACAAATATCAAGCACATGAATAGTATACTACAATGATCAAAGCGGATTTCATTGCCCATCACAAGGTTTGATATTCGACTCCAAAGCGTAATGCAAACCATCATGATGCATATAAATCCTCAAAACTTATGCTACTTCCTGAAAAGCATTAAGAAAAAGTGTCAACTACGAAAACGTAGTTGGTAAGTGCACAGGTTTTTATATAAATCTTAGTACATCACCGTTTTAATACTTAGAAAACCGATTACTATTACATTTCGAAATACCTAAACCATATGACCGACAAAAATTCTCATATCATATTATCGAGTTTTTCCCAAATACCACAATGTTATTTAAAACGTTCAAAATCCATGGTAATTATAAAGTTCTCATTTGTCAAATCTTCTTGAGGGAAAAATATATCAAATGATTAATCATATATCACATCGAAACCATTCGGTCATCAATATTTCAATATCGACAATTTCAACGACTTTCAAGATTTCATATGAAGGACGATACCCAAACCGTATGTTCAAATCAAAATATCCAAACATATTAATATCAATTTCATTTAGCCACACGGGCATAATTTAATATCAATTTCATTTAACCACAAAGGCATAATTCATTATCAATTTCATATAACCACAAGGGCATAATTTAATATCAATTTCATTTAGCCACAAGGGCATAATTTACATAATTTTTGATGAGTAAATGCTTGAGCCACTACTACTACCTTTTCATGTCCAAACAATATATTATTTCATTTCATTTCATAGCACAAGCTGTCAATCAAGTGCTTTAATTACAATTGGGGTCGTGCCATGGAGACGACCATTTAAATTTCAGGTAGCTAGAACACCGCTCCGGTCGGACTGGAAGAGAAGGTCGTCACAAAGGCAACCAACCTTCCACCATTACGCTCCGGGTGGGTGGACGAAACCTAGTTTTGCAACTATCTAACTACAGGCCTCCACTATCGGAGTAAATAGTAGTGTACCGAAAGAAAACGGGTTGACAGAACTCAAGCTCATCATAAAACATTTATCACATTGAACATACAAGACAATTCCATTTCATATTCATATTATCAAGAATCGTTTCATATATATATAAACGCAATTTCATTTATATCTCATGCTTTTCACCCGGTAGTTAAACACATAAAATAGTTTGAAAGGGGGCTATGACTCACCTTGATATGCCACATATTATACTCATCTATCCAAAATGGGTGCTTCTCATCTATAGCTTCCTTGACCATATATCCATTATGTTCCTCCATCATATTTCAAGCCAAGACTATTCCTACGATAGGACTAATATACATAAGTTTCTATCTTAAGCCATCACTTAGAAATGCCATTTTCATTATGTTGCTATCAATTGTGGGGTCCAAGTATATTGGTAACACTTGCATTGTTTTGGTTGTAGAGATTGATGGTGTAAAACGTTACTTTCATTACATGCGTAGTTATTAGTTGTTAGATTTTCGGCAACTTGGCTTCATTTGTGGTTTCACTTGATATATTAGGTTATCATATAGAAATGCCATATTAAGTTATGTTATCTTTATTCATCATTTGTTGTGTAACCAATTTTTTTGCGTGAATAAGCATTTGTGATATCAATATATTGCTTGGTTATCATATAGAAATGTTGGTCACTATTTTGGGGTCAAGACAAATTATTTGGACCTTCTTGATTTTTGTTTAGAAACCTATATGTGTCTTGTAATTTTGTGAATTTTTGGTGAATTTTTAGATGATGTTTGGTGTCCTTAAAAATTATCCAAACACAGACTATCCCGAATGGGCACTGCTTGCGACATCAGAAGTTTTATAAAAGTTCTTGATGTTATGATTGTTAGAAAAATCCCATGATTTTATTTTAAATTCACGACACATTGAAATTACTTTTCACCAAGTATGACCTCCTGGAACCTTATGAATTGGGAGATAAAAATTGTTAAAGTTTATAAATTATTCAGACAAAATGACAGTTTGACCAGTTTCAGTAGAAAAATCATATCTTTCGTTTGGTTCAGTATTTTTGAGTAATTCAAGTTGGTGGTTATTCTTAACTCGTTCCTCTACAACTTTTATTTTTAAAGTTTTGCTTGAAAATGCCCTCAAATGCCCAGATTTTCCGTTCAAAGACAGAAGATGGATTCTGTAAGCTTACTTTGTTTGCCCAATGCATGCCTTTACTTTATGGCTTCACCCAATACTTATTTTGGCAAACCCAATACATTTTGTTCATCCTAATTCATCTGTTAATCTTTCATTAGTGTTTTCTCCAGATTTTATTTCATATTTTATGGAAAAATCATGTGATGAAAGTGATGAATTTATATTTGTATTCTTGTGATTTCGGTTAGTGATTTTGGATATAGTTTTGGTTGAATTGTTATAAAATCCTTATTTCTTGTACTAACTTCATAAATCCCAGATTATTAACATGTATTTTAACAACAAAATATATATGAAATCATCAATTAAAGATCCATCTCAAATCCCAAATCAAAAACAACTTAAACTAGTGCAAATCTAAGCATGCATGTAATCATCTCATCATTTTAACAACAAATCTTTATCCATCTTCAATTCAACAACTTAAAAACATATTTTTATGAAAAGCTCCAGAAATATGTTCATCAAAATATGTAAAAATATGACCATATTTCAAAGGAAAAATTACTTTAAAAGCTATTTAATCTATGACAACACCTTTGGGTCTTAAACTAGTTGAATCCTTGGATTTTTCTTCATAGATTCGACATGCATGAGCATGAGAAGAAAGATCTTATCAACTTTGCCCTCATCAAGTGTTTATTTGAAAGAAAACATGAAGAAGACATGAACTTTTGATAAGAATCCTTGAATATATACAAGAACAAGATTGATTAAACTAAGAGGTGAAGATTTATACCCTTGATGAACTCGGATTTGAGAGTGGTTTTGGGCAGAAAATTCGTGGTCCTCTAAGCCCCATATGAACCTTAATCCTTGCTTGAAATAACCCTTAATCTTAGCTTGATATAACCCTTGATTAATCCTTAATAAACCCTTATTATTGTTATTGTTTAGATTTGATTTTGTCTTGCATTTTTCTTGATTATTTGAACCGAAATGAAGAGGAAGAAAAGAGGACAAAATGCAGAAAATTTGAGAGAAAATGAGAGAGAAAAGGTGGGAGATTGAGAGAAAAGAGGGAGAGAGAGGTGTAAGAGAAAATGTGTGTGTTGTGTGTTTGTAAGAAATGAAATGAAAAGTGATGTGTGTGTGTGTGTTGCCGTGAGAAAAGAGGGAGAAGGAGTGGGATGAGAGCTTCCTTATTGGTTGACAATAGTAGTAGAAGACTAACCATGGTTTGGTGTTGGTATATAGTTGTTTAAAGTGGTCCATGAGGAGTGTAAGAAGTCTTTAGCTAGTTAAAATCCAATTGGTGGGATGATTTTGGGAAGGGGGAGGCCGTAGGAATTGAAAGCAAAATTCAAAATTGATGTATGAAATTGTTAGTTGTATTTTATGTACATGTATGATGTAGGTATGTACAAATTCTTGCATGAGTACTTAAGGTACTAGCTTATAGGCCTTCAAGGTACAAATGTGGTCCTATTATATATATATATATGTATTTTGTATGTATATATATGTATATGTGTATTTTGTGTCTTTGATTTGTCACTTAACTCTTTAGTTAAGAATTTGAACTTATTTTACACTTATGTAGATATCCATAAGAAATTTTTGGGTTGTTATCTCATCTTGTGAGTCTCGTTACACTTTTTTTCCAGCTTAACCTCTCGAATGAAACTTTTTGGTTCGTTGGCATTTCATCAAGTTCAATTGGAATTAATTTATAGCTTAAGACTGTCTTGAATGATTATAGTAATTGTTTATGGCATTTCTAAGATAGCTAGTTATTTACGGTATTTCCTTACACTAGAGGGCAATTATCACTATGCCTTAAATGTCTGGATGGTCAATTCTCTTAATAAACCTCTTGGGATTAATACCTAGACAAATCTAAGTAAATTGTCCTAGTCGGAAATTGAGGGTTGTTACATCATTACCCCCTTAACATCAACTTCGTCCTCGAAATTCACTCGTTCACATGGTGATAAAATGAATTGATTGACGATTAGGATAGCTTCACGGAGTCGTACAAATGTGTGAGTTCATATAGGTTTTATCACGACCTTTCGGTTACTTACCGACTTTTTAACCTCCATAGTTGGGGGCATCTATTCCTTGGTGCCTTAAATATCACCCGATTAGAAGCTTTGAAAGAGTTATAATTGTCGCTCACTTCCTGAGACGACTTGAGATTAATCGTAAGAAATCACTGTGGGTTGTCCAGTCTGCCTAGATCAATGTTAATTAATGGGATGATGACAAGAATATTAATACGGAGGTGTAATATGAGCAAACGGTTCGTAACGTGAGTTATAACAAAAATAGTAAGAGACGTTGGAATATCGATCGTTGGTGGCCACTCATTTCCCATTGTCACTTTGTATACTTTCCTTTATCGTTTACTTTCCCAAATAAGGTATCCTCTACTGGCTCCTCGCCTACTTTTATCTTTCTTTGGTTTGACGTTGGACACGCTTGCCGCTACTAGAAAACATTGACTTCGCTTGTAACCAAACACTTGTTAAGGGATTACCCCCTTAACAAGGGTGATGCTAATTCGGAATGCCGAGTTGCACTAAAATTGCAAAAGTACATCTTCATAGCACCTTATTTTAGGATATTCTAGTGTTGTGTTTGTTGTTTTATGGCGTGCAAGGGAAATTGGTCATGTAATGTATGATGATAGTTTCATCTTGTTCCTCATACTCACCTTTGTTCTTTCAATTTCGCCCTTATTTTCCCAAGATCACCTTTTTCTGTTATTTGCTAAGTCACATCGTTAATAATTTCTCTTGCTCTTGCCAATATTGGCTTTTAGATCGTTTCATGGCACCTTTATTTCTTCCTCTTTAATGTAGAATTTCTATCGTCTGTGACATATATCCTGCCAAACTCCTTTTTGTCATTGCACATATAACCTTTTCCATTTCTCTTTTCTTCCTACGCATTCCTTGCGATAGAGTTTACACAATCCTTATGTTTACAATTAATCATATTATATGCTCACCATCTTGGCAGGACTAACACTTCAAGCCCTTGTTGGTATGAATCCCTTCTCAAGAACAATTCTTTTTAGGTCCTCTTAGGCCTCCACAAAACTTCCAATTACCTTGCTCTCTAAAGTCTCATATCTATATTTTGGTTTTCTAAGCTAAGCTTCTTTTCAAGTACACTGGCCTAATGCTCTTAGGTATTGTGATGTAACATAATTTAGGTGAAGCTTCACACCTCATCCTTTTTACCAACCATTTAGTTTTCTCCATTTTTCTTTCGTGTTCTTATGGATCACCATACACCTTATTATTTTTGACACTTAGACGCGTCCTTTCTTAGAGTGATCATTGTTTTGAATGTAACGCGCGCAGTCGTTTAGTCTTTGTAGTTACCACAGGGGTACTTGTCACATCATGCTGATACGGATCCTTTAATCCCAACTCATCATAGAAACGAGTTATCCTTATCACTCTTTCGTTTAAAGGTTCCATAACTAGCTCCTCCCGGAGTTTGTAGTTGTTTGAAAATTAGTTCAGCGACCAACTTCCTTGGTCGTCGTGGTAGTATGTGTCTTGACTTCTAGCATCGTATTTCTTCTTTGCTTTCACTACCAACTTAGCGATTCCATACTGCTTTCCTTCTTCACTTTTCTTGGGTGCAATTCTCCTTGTTCGAATATCTTCCTTGTTGCGATTACCCCTTAACATTTTTCTTCTAGAAAAATGTAAGGGATTTCATGCTTTTCGTATCATCTCGCTTTCTCCTCTAAGCAAGCTCCTTAGACACCTACTTAACTAGGTTCCTTGAATCACCTTGCTTTCTTACGTTCTTTGGCAGTCTTCACTCCACCAAAACTTTTTATCATTCTTGAAGGCCTTCGATTCTCCAGATTTCCTAATCCTACTTGTAACTACTATTGTCCTCTAGAGTAGTCCCAAATTATTTTTTCATTTATCTTCAAATCACGGGGTCACATAATTCTTATATTACTTCCTATCCTTCTTAATTTTGCATCTTCGCTCCAACGGTAACTTTGGAATTTCTTCTAATTTCCGTCGAGGCTCCATTTTACATGGATAAAAGGACCTTTAATTCCTTCATCACTTTGAGGCCTCGGTTCAATTGCCTCTACACTCGCTCACATGTAGACCATATCCAAGGCATCACTTTCATTAGGTATACTAGTCTATAGTATCTTCTGTACTATACTTCTCTGACTCGCTAGTTTCTTAAACTTCCTTGTATCGAGTGAGTCATTCTCTTAACGTCGTTGCGAGTGGGTGGTGTTAGTTATTTGGTCTCACTACTTTCAGGTGTTGTGTCGAGTCATCCGTGGATTAAGGGAATCATAAAACTTTGGAAAAGAAGAAGGACCATGCTTTCATCGTGTTTGATCCTCGAGTTTGTCAAAATTCACTTGGCTAGCTTCAATGTGGAAATGAGGAATAAGAGTTCGTAGCAAGAATAAGACGTCAACCCAGATTAATATCTTTAGGTGAGTTAAACGGAATGCTTTAACGTCGCTTGTGAAAATTTGCTTCTTTGTACTTTGATAGACATACAACATATCTTCGATGACCTACGTTATGTTTGTGATCCAATAGCATCTTCTATGCTATATATTTATCCCAAGCATTTCGCTTTTGGACAACTGATGACTAAACGTCATTCGCATCTCTTGATGTCGCAGCGAGAGCGGAGTACTACTTACTTGATTTCGTCATTGCCGAGTGTGGCGTGAGTGAGTTGTATGTTGTTAGGTTACTAACTTTTGAAGGGTGATCAATACTTTGAATTATCAAGAATTTCAAGGATATAGAATTTGGTTTTGAATGAATGAAATAACGATACAGAAACAAAAGATTCATTAAGGCTCGAATCAGACTCTTTGCGCGAGTTATAGAAATCACTTCTATCTGTTATGTTGCCCATTGGACTCCAAATTTCGATGACGTCAACATATGCCGCACCGACTTAGATAGTATAGATAGATGTTCATATATACGTGTTAAAATAGAAATATTGCACCAAATTTCAAGGCTACATTCCTCACAGTGTGTCATCTAGAATGTATGGGTACGTGTTCGACTGGTGACGTTGTATCGTGATAAGACCTTAGTGTCGTTCACCATTTGTAAATCTCCGACTTAGTTTGACATTCCCCATATGTTTTGCGCCATCTCAGTTCACATAAAAAGGTTGTGCGTAGATAACTTCAAGTCGCGTCATATCTTAGGACTATAATCCTTAGAGTATATCGTCAAACGCTCGTGAGAGGATGATTTATAGGTGATATCGCGTCGTCGTATGTAAATAATGAATAGCGGTGTCATAAGAAAAAGGATATTGAATAGTTTCAAAAAGCACGAGTGAACGAATATTGGAGGGGTACTTAATGACAACTTTCATACTTAGAAAATTTATAGTTTATAATGAATTTCCCAAGGGCAATCACTACTTCTCAAGCGGTCGAATCTCAACATACAATATCTATCTTGATAGTAAGGACTAACCATATTATCATCATATCAAGCAATTACTAGTTCTCAATAGTCACATCTTAGAGCATCATAAGCATCTCATAATTAGGCACAACTATATAGTCATTACATCATCTACGCACTAGTCCTTATATAGCTCAACCTTAGGGTGCAATAAGTATCTCAATAGTAAGGCATAACTACATAATCATCGCAATATTCACATGCTAATTTCAAATAGCACAAACTTAGAGAGTAAGGGCTCTTATATCCATATTTCAAATAGTCCAAACTTAGAGAGTAAAAGCTCTTATATCCATATCGGCTATAGAATTTCATATTACTCGTCATACCTATATCCTCTTTCAGTTCATTCTTAAATAATCAGTCTCATCACCCAATAACTTAAACAAGTCATATTCGAAAATAATTTCATGCTTCATAATAATCACCTTATTTTATAGTGCATATGCTACTTAAAGTTCAACATCATAATTCATAAATCTTTTACGCATGCATTTCTCACAAAATTTTCATATTGCACCTTTAAACTTTCACATTGACAATACAAGTTTTCACATTGCACATTACAACTTTCACATTGTACCTTATAACTTTCATATTGCAATCAAATCAATTATGCCCAAGTTTGCATGTTATAGCATAGAGTAGCATGTATCAAAAAATATATATTTCAATCTTAGATTCGTTTCACTTTTAATGTGCAAGAAGAGGAATCCTACCAAGCTAGCATAATCCTCAACTAAAGCAATTCTCGAATCCTTATATGTGTTTAGGTGAATGTCTAAATGCAACACGTATGCTCATAAAAACGGATTTAATAAAGATCTCTTTTTTTTTTTTGAAAAGGAATCATTTTGAACATAAGTCCAAGTGGTATGTTTAATTAGGGTCCTGCCATGTAAATCTTAAACTAATCCACTTAACCTCATGCTCGACTCGACTATAAAAATCGTTTTGAAAAGTGGCTATAGTTTTGAAATTCCCGTAGGAACTCCAATGTTCTCTATAACCTTGGCTCTTGATACCATTTTCTGTAACACCCCAACTAAGGCGGAACGATGAGATGTACAGAAAGTCGGGTATTCAAAACAAGGATTATAAATAACATTCACCATAGCTTTATTTGATAAAAAGGAATTTACAAATGTACAAGCATGTGAACCAATTTCCAAGTACAAATGCGTCCACCATACTTGAATATTAAGTTCACGAAACAAATATCAAGCACATGAATAGTATACTACAATGATCAAGGCGGATTCCATTGCTCATCACAAGGTTTGATATTCGACTCCAAAGTGCAATGCAAACAATCATGATGCATATAAATCCTCAAAGCTTATGCTACTTCCTGAAAAGCATTAAGAAAAAGTGTCAACTACGAAAACGTAGTTGGTGAGTGCATAGGTTTTTATATAAATCTTGGTACATCACCGTTTTAATACTTAGAAAACCGATTACTATTACATTTCGAAATACCCAAACCATATGTCTGACAAAAATTTTCATATCATATTATCGAGTTTTTCCCAAATACCACAATGTTATTTAAAACGTTCAAAATCCATGGTAATTATAAAGTTCTCGTTTGTGAAATCTTCTTGAGGGAAAAATATATCAAATGATTAATCATATATCACATCGAAACCATTCGGTAATCAATATTTCAATATCGACAATTTCAACGACTTTCAAGATTTCATATGAGGGACGATACCCAAACCGTATGTTCAAATCAAAATATCCAAACATATTAATATCAATTTCATTTAGCCACACGGGCATAATTTAATATCAATTTCATTTAACCACAAAGGCATAATTTATTATCAATTTCATATAACCACAAGGGCATAATTTAATATCAATTTCATTTAGCCACAAGGGCATAATTTACATAATTTTTGATGAGTAAATGCTTGAGCCACTACTACTACCTTTTCATGTCCAAACAATATATTATTTCATTTCATTTCATAGCACAAGCTGTCAATCCAGTGCTTTAATTAAAATTGGGGTCGTGCCATGGAGACGACCATTTAAATTTAAGGTAGCTAGAACACCGCTCCGGTCGGACTGGAAGAGAAGGTCGTCACAAAGGCAACCAACCTTCCACCGTTACGCTCCGGGTGGGTGGACGAAACCTAGTTGCGCAATTATCACAGGCCTCTACTATCGGAGTACATAGTTGTGTACCGAAAGAAAATGGGTTGACAGAACTCAAGCTCATCATAAAACATTTATCACATTGAACATACAAGACAATTCCATTTCATATTCATATTAACAAAAATCGTTTCATATATATATATATATATATAAAAGCAATTTCATTTATATCTCATGCTTTTCACCCCGGTAGTTAAACACATAAAATAGTTTGAAAGGGGGCTATGACTCACCTTGATATGCCGCATATTATACTCATCTATCCAAAATGGGTGCTTCCCATCTATAGCTTCCTTGACCATATATCCATTATGTTCCTCCATCATATTGCAAGCCAAGACTATCCCTACGATAGGACTAATATACATAAGTTCCTATCTTAAGCCATCACTTAGAAATGCCATTTTCAATATGTTGCTATCAATTGTGGGGTCCAAGTATATTGGTAACACTTGCATCGTTTTGGTTGTAGAGATTGATAGTGTAAAAGGTTACTTTCATTACATGCGTAGTTATTAGTTGTTAGGTTTTCGGCAACTTGGCTCCATTTATGGTTTCACTTGATGTATTAGGTTATCATATAGAAATTCCATATTAAGTTATGTTATCCTTATTCATCATTTGTTGCGTAACCGATTTTTTTGCGTGAATTAGCATTTGTGATATCAATATATAGCTTGGTTAACATAATTACTTATGTCAATCTCACTTAATTATCTTTGTTTTATTTTGATTACACTTATCTTCAACTCGTATATTTCTCGATTTGTCTTACGATTACTTGGTTCATGAAATTCGTTTAAGTGTTATGGGCCATTATCAATTGGGCCTTAAGTGTCATGGGCTTTTAAATGCTTTGGGCTTACATTAGTTATTGGGCTTTACCTTATTTGGGTTAGGTGCTTAATGGGTCATAGTGGTTATTTGGCTATAAGGATTATTGGGCCAAGTGGGCCTACTGATTTGTGTTCCTTATGGGTTCATTAGTTGGGCCAGGCTAGCCCATTAACTCCTCAGTGAATCTTTTAGCCCATTACATACATGATTAGTTTTCTTTTAAATTTTCTATTTTCATACCTTATTATTACGAAATGTTGGTCACTATTTTGGGGTCAAGACAAATTATTTGGACCTTCCTGATTTTTTTGTAGCAACCTATATGTGTCTTGTAATTTTGTGAATTTTTGGTGAATTTTTAGATGATGTTTGGTGTCCTTTAAAATTATCCAAACACAGACTATCCCGAATGGGCACTGCTTGCGATATCAGAAGTTTTATAAATTTTCTTGATGTTCTGATTGTTATAAAAATCCCATGATTTTATTTTACATTCACGACACATTGAAATTACTTTCCACCAAGTATAACCTCCTGAAACTTTATGGATTGGGAGATAAAAATTGTTAAAGTTTATAAAATATTCAGACAAAATGACAGTTTGACCAGTTTCAGTAGAAAAATCATATCTTTCGTTTGGTTCAGTATTTTTGAGTAATTCCAGTTGGTGGTTATTCCTCTACAACTTTTATTTTGAAAGTTTTGCTTGAAAATGCCCTCAAATGCCCAGATTTTCCGTTCAAAGACAGAAGATGGATTCTGTAAGCTTACTTTGTTTGCCCAATGCATGCCTTTACTTTATGGCTTCACCCAATACTTATTTTGGCAAACCCAATACATTTTGTTCATCCTAATTCATCTGTTAATCTTTCATTAGTGTTTTCTCCAGATTTTATTTCATATTTTATGGAAAAATCATGTGATGAAAGTGATGAATTTATATTTGTATTCTTGTGATTTCGGTTAGTGATTTTGGATATAGTTTTGGTTGAATTGTTATAAAATCCTTATTTCTTGTACTAACTTCATAAATCCCAGATTATTAACATGTATTTTAACAACAAAATATATATGAAATCATCAATTAAAGATCCATCTCAAATCCCAAATCAAAAACAACTTAAACTAGTGCAAATCTAAGCATGCATGTAATCATCTCATCATTTTAACAACAAATCTTTATCCATCTTCAATTCAACAACTTAAAAACATATTTTTATGAAAAGCTCCAGAAATATGTTCATCAAAATATGTAAAAATATGACCATATTTCAAAGGAAAAATTACTTTAAAAGCTATTTAATCTATGACAACACCTTTGGGTCTTAAACTAGTTGAATCCTTGGATTTTTCTTCATAGATTCGACATGCATGAGAATGAGAAGAAAGATCTTATCAACTTTGCCCTCATCAAGTGTTTATTTGAAAGAAAACATGAAGAAGACATGAACTTTTGATAAGAATCCTTGAATATATACAAGAACAAGATTGATTAAACTAAGAGGTGAAGATTTATACCCTTGATGAACTCGGATTTGAGAGTGGTTTTGGGCAGAAAATTCGTGGTCCTCTAAGCCCCATATGAACCTCAATCCTTGCTTGAAATAACCCTTAATCTTAGCTTGATATAACCCTTGATTAATCCTTAATAAACCCTTATTGTTGCTGTTGTTTAGATTTGATTTTGTCTTGCATTTTTCTTGATTATTTGAACCGAAATGAAGAGGAAGAAAAGAGGATAAAATGCAGAAAATTTGAGAGAAAATGAGAGAGAAAAGGTGGGAGATTGAGAGAAAAGAGGGAGAGAGAGGTGTAAGAGAAAATGTGTGTCTTGTGTGTTTGTAAGAAATGAAATGAAAAGTGATATGTGTGTGTGTGTGTGTGTGTTGCCGTGAGAAAAGAGGGAGAAGGAGTGGGATGAGAGCCTCCTTATTGGTTGACAATAGTAGTAGAAGACTAACCATGGTTTGGTGTTGGTATACAGTTGTTTAATGTGGTCCATGAGGAGTGTAAGAAGTCTTTAGCTAGTTAAAATCCTATTTGTGGGATGATTTTGGGAAGGGGGAGGCAGTAGGAATTGAAAGCAAAATTCAAAATTGATGTTTGAAATTGTTAGTTGTATTTTATGTACATGTATGATGTAGGTATGTACAAATTCTTGCATGAGTACTTAACGTACTAGCTTGTAGGCCTTCAAGGTACAAATGTGTTCCTATTATATATAGATAACCCTATGTATATATATGTATATGTATATGTTGTATCTTTGATTTGTCACTTAACTCTTTAGTTAAGAATTTGTATTTATTTTACACTTATATAGATATACTTATTATTATCATTCAACTCTTTTGTATGCATAAAATTTATAAATAAAATTTTTGAGATGGTCATTATATTTTTTTGCTCATGTGTACTTTAATTAACTTGGTGTTTGAATTGTTGGATATCCACAAGAAATTTTTGGGTTGTTATCTCATCTTGTGAGTCTCGTTCAATTATTTTTGCAACTTAACTTCTCGAATGAAACTTTTTGGTTCGTTGGCATTTCATCAAGTTCAATTGGAATTAATTTATAGCTTGAGACAGTCTTGAATGATTATAGTAATTGTTTATGGCATTTCTAAGATAGCTAGTCATTTACGGTATTTCCTTACACTAGAGGGCAATTATCACTATGCCTTAAATGTCTGGAAGATCAATTCTCTTAATAAACCTCTAGGGATAGATACCTAGACAAATCTAAGTAAATTGTCCTAGTCGGAAATTGAGGGTTGTTGCATTTTGTTTGTCCAAAGGAATCCAATATCAATTCAGTGTATCGTATGAACCACAACAGAATGAAGTTGTTGAACGAAAGAATGGGACTCTAATCGAGACTGCCAGAACAATGCTTGCTGATTCAGGGCTCCCTACTATGTTTTGGGGGGAGGCAATGAATACAGCTTGTCATATTTTAAATAGGGTTTCTGTAGTTAAGCGTCACAATAAGACATGTTATGAGCTTCTACATAAAAAGAAACCAAATTTACAGAATGTTGAACCATTTGGTGTACCATGTACTTTCTTGAAATATTTACCCCAGTCAAAGTTTGATCCAAAGGTTGAAGAGGGATTTTTCATGGGTTATAAACCGGGTACTCCAATTCGACGGGTTTACAATAATTTTACCAGCAAAGTTGACTTGGGTACTAATGTCAAAATTGTCAGTCATAAACCCGCTGTACATTCTGGAACTGGCAAGAATTTCAATTATGACAGTGTGTTTCGTTCATTACACGGTCCTGCTTCTTATTCAGATCCTGAAACAGTGGATGATGTGATCATTTTAAGAGATCATATGGATTATTCCACTACTTCTACATCTTCTCCTGCTCAAAATGTTGATACTACTCCAACCAAAGTTCAGTTTACTGTTATTGGTGAAGGTAGTAAGGACAAGAATAAGCTAACAGATTCAGATGATTGTGAACCCGAGAATACTCACCACCTACTCCGTCAAAGGTTTCATTGCCTGATGATGATCCTATTTCTGAAGATTCAGAAGATGATTTTAGCTCTCATGAGTTTCAGATTAAAACGAATTTAGGAGAAAGTCTGAATGTTGATTCGGTTCCTCAATATCGAGTTAAAAAGGATCATCCAGTTGAAAATATTCTTGGTAATGCTACAGAACCTGTTCGAACTAGAAATAAGTTGAATAAGGAACTGACTAGTTTGTTTTGTGAAGTGAAAGACACTGGATTGATAATTGAGTGTTTATATTCTGGTTTCATTTCAAAAGTAGAACCTAAGAATGTTAAGGCAGCACTTCAAGATCCTTGTTGGGTTGAAGCTATGCAAGAAGAATTAGCTCAATTTGAGAAACTTGGAGTATGGGAGTTAGTAGATGTGCCTAGAAGTAAAGAAATGATGTCAACTAGTTTGCCGAATTCATCTCTAATGATTAATTCGGTCCAATATCCATCGCTCTGTAATGGAGCCTTGGATGAAGATGGTGTCATGGACTGTTTCTTAGGTGAACTAAAACGAGCCTTAGGTTAGTAATCCTTGGTGAATTAGTACCATATCTAGGTTGACTCCCTAATCGATCATAGAATTTAGACGAACTATTAATTCTAGAAAGGGGTGATCGATTCTGTTGAGCCATCTTATTCCTAGGTGAATTACTCCTTTGAGGTATACGGGAACGACTCGGACTTCCACTACTAGTAGTAGTATTCTGTGAAGGTCCCTGTCGTTTTGGGGTCTTAGATCTATTGTATTTATTCCCTTGATCTATCACATCAGACTCACCATAAGACAAAGATTTAAGTAACTTAACATAATTCTGTGCATTTGCATTATCAGGATGTCTTTTTGTATATCCCTCATAGTAATTTCTTTTATATGCACTCATAAATTGTGTTGAAGTTACTTGTTCAGAGTTTACCCTTCCCTTTAGTATTAGGAATTTCATCAAATCCTTTACCTTGACTTGATTGTCATTCTTAGAATTCTTGACTTTCCTATTTGGACATTCATTAGCTATATGATCTCTCTCACGACAAGTATAACATTTCCTTGCTTGTTGTTTTCTAGAGTGACCATATTCTATTTTAGGGATTCGTATACCGTACTTCTTCATTTCATCTATGGTATCAAGCATTTTAAAAGGAGCATAATGTCTATTCTTATATGGAATTTGTTCTGCTAACCATTCTTCTTTATTTTCTACACACCAAACTTCATTAATTCTAGATTTAGGCTGGATCCTAGTTATAGACACTTCTCTATCATAAAACACTGTATCACAATCTTTCAAAGTATAGTATACTACCTCATTAGGATCAAAATCTAGTTCAACCTCCGTTTCATTTTTACGATCTTGTTGTAGAAGTAAATCATAATCTTTAGTTTCCTTCTTAAGAATAGCATTTTCAGTAGTTAAACTAGTTAAACTTTCTTTAAGCATTAACACCTCAAGTTTTAAATCAGACACCATTTTACAAACATCAACGATCAAAAATAATGAAAATGATACCTTTTAATCTACAGCCTTGCAATCTGCCATGTATGCAACGAAATCTTCAGTTGTCATACCTTTAGGTATCACAAAATTCTTCATTTAATCTTCAATGCTCTTTTGAGAAATGTCATCAGTTGGCTTAGATGACTCCACCTTTTCTTCAGATGTTCTTACAGAAGTCATAGCTTCACTCTCAGATCTCACAATCTTAGCAACTTTTCGTACATTCTGCTTCACAATCTCTGATGCATTCTTTTCACTTGAGTACACAGCATAATCAATTGTTGCGGCTACCTCATCATAAACTTCAACCATGTAAGCATGATTTGAGGTATCTTCTGATTGTGTATCCCATTGATAAGTACCATCTGGATTTTGGACAACAACGACCTTGGACTCCATGAATGGTGAAGAACCTGGCTGTTGTGGAGTAGCAGGATATGTAATCATTGCTTGAGTCTTATTATTGTTTGGAGGAGTAATACCGCCTTGATTGTAATTTTGATGACCAGCAACGGTATTATGTATCCTTTTAGGTCGTTGACACTCTCTTGCAAATTGACCAAATCCATCGCAATTGTAACATTTCACCTTGGATTTGTCAAAGCCTTTAGTGCCATTACCTATAGGTCTTCCAGTTCTCTGAGTGAATCTTCTGACCTTAATGGTAAGCATAGTTAGCTGCCATTGTAGATCCATTTCTTCTAAATCATCAGGATCTATTTGATTGTAGTCCTCATCGATCAATGCAGGATCAGTAACCTTTCCTCCAATAAATGCTTCATGAGCAGTACAAAAAGCTGAGTAAACACTCATTCTACCTTCTGTAGAACTCATACTCATCGGCATAGAATGGAAAGATTGTGCATTGCTCTTGACATTCGAATTTGTATTGACATAAGCAACATATCCAGCAAGACCTTCTGCATCTACTATTGGTGTAGCTTAGAAATGCATTATTCCCTGAGCTAGTACTTGCCAAATGAACAAAATTGGCATGATATAGAGACGGATCTGGAGAAAAATCTGAGTGAGTATCCTTAATTCTTCTCTTCATATCTCTATTCTTAAGTTTGGATACTACCATCTCAAAATCCCACGAACTATATTCCTTATCATCTTTTAGATAATGAACATAATCAGTCCATGATTTAGGTAGTGAGTCCAGAAACTTATCAATTAACTCAGTCTGAGGATAGACAACCTCAAAATATGACAATTCAGTGGTCAAATGACTGAATCGAGTAATAATCTCATCAAAAGATTCTCCTTTCAGTCCATTGAAGGCTTCATATTGGCGTTTTAGAAGTTTGATACGATTTTTCTTCAAAGTTGCATCACCCTCACAATATCTTTCGAGGGCGTCCCATAAGTCCTTTGAAGTAGAATACTTTTTGAACAAGTGTACACTTTCCTGAGGTAAGGCCATAGTAAGAGTAGATAAAGCCTTTCCCTCAACAGCATACCTCTTCCTTTCTTCAATTGGCATATGGGTATATGTGTATCTACCGATTACTCCATTTTTCTCATAAGTAGGCCAATCAAAACCTTGAGTTATCACAACCCACATATCAATATCAGTTAGACGAATGTAATCTTCAAATCGTCTTTTCCACATCCAATAGTTCTCCATACGGAACGGCTTTGGAGGTGTGTTCCCACAACCAACTTCATGATCGTGCATGATCATCTGACTGATAAGTAAGGCATTTGGAGAATTTGCAGCAGCTGGTATGGTAGTCATTTCGAGTCTTTGAATCTTAACTCTTAGACAAAATGTTACTGTAGCAATATGGTTCGTGTAATTGTAGTACGAAGTCACACGAGGAACACGTGACACAAGGACCCACGAAGTCACGCGAGGAGCACGTGACACGAAGACACACGAGGTCACGCAAAGAGCACGTGACACGAAGACACACGAGGTCACGCGAGGAACACGTGACACGAAGACACACAAGGTCACGCTCCTGAGCACGAAGAGAAGTTCATGCAGACGTGGCACGAGGATGACACAAAGTCAATCTGGTATGACGTATGCACAAAGACGAAGATCACCTCGTGCTGACGTAAGCACGAGGTCGCACGAAGTACGAATTAAAACTTCAAGAAAACACGAATTTCGAATTGATTTTGCAATCAATAGCAAATCGAACGGTCTTACACCTTCTGGTAATCAAATCTCTCGTGCAATAAGAACTAGTTTGACACACAAACTGACACTTATTATTAAAAATCAAAATAGATAAATAAAAATAAAAATAGAACTAAAAATAAAAATAAATAAAAAATATACAAAATAAAAACTAAACTACTTTATTATTTACAAGAAATCTTAAGTATCTGCGGATTAGATCAAATTAGCATTTACATAAGTCTGCAAGTGAGAAATAATTCTCTTATTATTAGTTATGAACAGTGACCCAACCACGATTATCGGTATAGTTGTCCTCTTAAACACTCGGTACTTCCAGTGTCCTTTGAGTTGTGACATTTTCAACATACCCTGGCCAAGGACAGTCACCATGTAACCCGAGTAGTCTAATATGCCACTAAATAGTTTGCAAACTTATGTGACCCACATTTAGATATACTTCCGTAATCGATACAAGCACTAAGATAACATTAATTCAATATATATTCAAAAGCATCTTTAAACAAACCATGAGACACCTTTTAGATTACTACATTTAATATCATGTGATTCAACATTATATGCTTTTGCATTTCAATATTTATAAGGAACCCGTGATTTTCTATGAGACCCGTGTAGCGAACTTTCCGACAACCTGTCCCAAGTTAAAAGCTTTAGGTAGGCTAGGTATACAAAGACACCACAATGACATACTTGTCTGAATCTCAAAGACCACATTAGCCCCTTAATTAACATTCATTTCATTTGCATAAACAATATCACATTTAACTTTCATGCTCATGATTTGTAGAGATTTTTGCCCACATATTGAATAAATCCTATAATAATGCTAGATCTTTCACAGAATTTAAGGACTAGATCTAATCATTTCTGAAAAGCAAGCATTCTTAGCAATATATCTTAATATGTTTTCCACAAGAACATTGTATAAATTAAGTTCAGATTAAGGAAACCTTGCTACTTCGTGTCTACCAATATATCCCAAATTCTAATCACTGAAGTAAGCAGTTATATTATGATTAAGCAGACTTAAAAGCTAAGTATCCTCATGTCTAATCGTCTTAAAGCATCAACTTAAATCTCTGTCACATTTCTTTTAATTTTCTGATTTTTCATATTTTTATGATTTTTTATGACACTAAGAACTCTTTTTGAATTTTTATGACTTTAGTTATTTACATACACAAACTTACAAAATCAGTTCTTTGAGACATTTAATATGAATCAGAATTCTTCATCCCATTGAGAAGAATTAACTTCTCAAACCGAGTCTTATCAAATGCTTATAAAGATCAGCTAAATTATCATCAGTTATAACCTTTTCCAAATGAATTAACTTCTTTTGGGAACAATCACGCAAAAAATGATGTCTAATATCAATATGCTTGGTGACCTTATGCATGACAGGGTTATTAGTAATATCTATAGTTGACTTATTGTCTATTCTAATAGGAGTATCAAGAAAATCCATACCGTAGTCACGAAGTTGTTGCTGAATCCACAATACCTGGGAACAACAGCTACCTCCATCCATATACTCTGCCTCACATGAAGACTGAGCAACACATGTCTGCTTCTTGCATTGCCACGATACTAATCTTCCTCCTAAAAACTGACAACCTCCAGTTGTAAACATCCTGTCATTGTTACAACCGCCAAAGTCCGAATCAGTATATGCAACAAAATCAAACGTTCCACCCATAGGATACCATAGACCAAGCCCTTGGTTTCCTTTAAGATAACGTAAAATACGCTTTGCTGCAACCAAATGTGACTCTTTCAGACTAGCTTGAAATCTAGCACATAGACAAACAGTAAACATAATATCTGGACGCGAAGCAGTCAGATACATCAATGAGCGAATAACAGCACAATAATAAGTTGCATCCACAAGTTCATCTTTTGGATCAAGAACTCCTAAACCATGATTCTGCTGAATAGGAGTACCATATGTCTTGGATTCTAATATTTGAAACCTCTCCAAGATGTCATCGACATACTTAGACTGGTGTATGAAAAATCCATCTTTCCTTTGATCAACTTGCAGTCCGAGGAAGAATTTAAGTTCCCCCATAGCACTCATTTCAAAATCCTTTTCCATGCTCATTTCGAACTCTTTGCACATCTTTGTGTTAGATGAACCAAATATGATATCATCCACATAAACTTGTACAATTAGATAATCTCGCTTCCTCCATTTGATAAACAATGTGCTGCCTATTGATCCTTTTGTAAAACCATTTGTCAACAAATGTGTCGACAACTTCTCATACCACACTCTGGGTGCTTGATGTAATCTATAAAGAGCCTTATCAAGTCGATATGCTCTTCTTAGATAGTTTGGATCTTCAAACCCCGGTGGTTGGTGAACATATATATCTTCTTTAACTTCACCAAACAAGAAGGTACTTTTAACGTCTAACTGATACACCTTTATACCCTTAGAACTAGCATAGGCTAAAAATTACCTTATAGCTTCAATTCTAGCAACTGGTGCAAAAGTTTCGTTATAGTCATATCTTTCTCGTTGTGCAAACCCCTGAACTACCAAACGTTCCTTATTCCTAGTAACGACCCCTTTGTCATCTCGTTTGCATTTAAATACCCAACGAGTTCCAAAGGTCCTATGCTTGCGTGGATCGTAATAAGACGTGATTCGTTATGTCAAGAGTGTGGAATCCTCTTGAGATAACTAGATTGCTATTGCCTTTTGTAGATTAATGAGCAAATAACCAACCTAAGGTCACGCACGAAGTAGTAATTCGTGTAGGAGAACACACGAACGACAAATCAACTTAATTCGTAAGTTCGTCAAAAGTTCTTCTTAATTTTCATGAATTAGTGTTGTATTTATACTAATATGATTAGGGTTCGTGTAGAGATGGGCTTCACACGAAGTGGATTAAGCCCGATCCACCAAAACGACCTTGTGGTCGTGCTGATGTCAGCACGAAGTCGACACAACGTGCTACTAACGTCAGCTCGAGGTGCCTTTTTTTGGATGCTTTATTTCGCTCGTACATAACGTTGAACCACTGTTTAAGTATTCTACGACACTTATAACATTGGTTCTACATCCTTGTACCTGCAAAATAATATATAACGCACAAACACAATACAAAACATAAACAGATATAATATTGAAGTTCATACGTAATCATTAAATATCAATTAAAGTTCTTATTTAAATGATACATACATAGTTCCTAAAACATAAACGATAATCAAATCTATGTTGCTATTGTCACTCAAATCTGCATTTACAAATCTTGGTGCAAGGACAGTTCTTTCCCCCTTGGCAGCATCGAGACCTTTCCTGATGGCCTCCTAGTCAGAATTGCTACTGGGCAGGCGGTCAAGAGGCTGCCACGACTGCATGTCCTTGCATTCTTTGACGATTGAATACATCATTCTGAATGTTCTCCAAAGATGGTGGGTCTCTCCAGACTGAGTCAAGACATTAGCAGCAGTTTGTGCTTGACCAGTTTTGATTTCTTCTAACAATTTAGCAACATCTGGAGAGAGATTATCCTGTGCAACTGGTGGTTCCTTGTCTTTCTTTTTCAATTCCCCCACTTCAGTGACCAGTTTTTCAATTGATGTAGTGTGGGAGAGACTTCAGTTACCAATTTATCTAAAGCACCCCTCAACTGGCTGAGTTCAGTAGTAACAGGGGCCAGATCAACCAAAGGAGGAGGTATCTTGGCAATCTCAGACATTACCTTTTTAATCAAATCATCTTCTCTGGTAACCAAAGTATCTTCAATCTTCTGGCTAACTGAAGTGGCCATTTGTTGCCCAAGCTCTTCTATATTGAGGCCAAGTCGATCAAATAATTCCTTGACCTGCCACTCTATCTCCTTTAGATCCACTTCTGAGGATCTGAAAGTATTTCCCAGCAAGTTGGAGATAGATATTGTGACTTTGGATTAACTAAGGTCAAAGGCTTCCTTGAGAGAGGTGGCCAGATTGTAACAGCCAGTGACCAACTCATTGAGCTTTTTGAACTCCAAGTCTTCATTGATTGCAAATTTGTTGATCCCTAGATTAACAACCTTAGAATTTGTGACATTGTCCTTGTTGTATCTGGAGAAGGACTTGGTGTTTTTGTCAATTGCCTTGTGAACATCCTCCACCCTTTGGATAAGGTTTGGATGTCGGCTTGAAAGGTGGCAAATTGACTATCCAGTGATGCAGGAGAGGGGGTCAATGGACTAGCAACAAATGCTATTGGGGAAACTGGAGGAGGCAAGGTGAAAGAAGCCTCCCCAGATGACTGACCAGCAACAACAGAAATTGAAATAGAAGGAGTTTAGAAAAAGAAGGAATAAAGAGATCAATTTGTTGTCCATGATGAGAATGCTTAGGTGTGGACAACAGCGACGGTTGAGGAGTGTGCCTATTTCTAGGCACGAAAAGTGAAGAGATCAATGATCTTTGGTGAGGTGGTGGCGGTGGCATTTCAGTAGCTCTTTGTTGAGTGGAGGAAACTGAAACTTGTGGTTCTGGTGGCAGATCAAGGGATGAAGAGGGTTGATCTTGTACAGAGCAATCAACCATCTCTTGATCAGAGGCATGCCATTCAGAGTCCAAAGACTCCAACTAGAATTCATCAACATTTATCCATGAGATGGCTGAACGTGTGGTCCAGACTCCTGATGACCTTTTTCAGTTGCCTGAAAGGTTTTACCAGTTTGTGGTTTAGTTGGCGAAACAACTTCACCGACTTCAGATTGAATTGAGTCAAGATTCCTCAACAAATCTGGGACAATGAAGGGTGAAGTAGTGTCCTTGTATGGTCACTGCCCAAGATAAGTTTGAAACAAAGAGAGAGATATCTGGAGAAGGGGATGCATAATCCCTTGGTGCCCTTCAGTTTTTGCACCGGACTTCTAAACAGGATGTCAGCAAAGTCTACTCTCAATCCGTTCCACAAGCAGTAGGCCATTTCTGCTTGTGAGGAGTTTATCTGGTCCACTCCACCAGAACTCCCACCCATACTTTCCACTAAATGAATAAAGAAGTACCTCCAGGATGGTGTAAGGTCCTTCATTGTCATGGCACCTTTTGTTTTTAGGACACCATTTTCCAGACACTCCTTGTGACCTATTTCAAGGAGGGTTTGTCTAAAATTGACATTTTGAGGGACAACTACTGGTGATTCTCCAGGTCTCAAGTAGTTCAAATTAAGTGTGTCCCTCAATGTTTCCGCAGATATGGTACACTCAACTGTTCCACTTTTAAGTGTGAAAGTGATAGTAGAACAGTTTTCATTTAGTTTGGCCGTGTACCAAAATTCACAAAAGTAATCATAAAACATCTTGCGTGGATTAGCAGAGAACGATGGGCCAATAGGAGAATCTTTTAAGAATTTTTGGATTCTCCCAATCAGTGTATTGGCCCCCTGGGTTCCCACCAAACTTGCCAAAGGATTATTTGGATTTAGTTTGATTGAATTGGGGTTTGATGGGACACCAAATGCTTGTTTAACATCTGGTGTTGGAGCATATGGATCAGAAAACAGATTTATATCTCTGCTGCGGGATGATTTAGGAGTCATTTTACTATAAGATAAAGTTGAAACTAAATTGAATTTGGGAATTAGGGTTTTTGATTTATTGAAAAGAGAGAAAAATGAAGCAATTGTTGATGATTGGAATTGAATGAAGGAATGTGAAAAGAAGTAAATGAGTTTCGGAGTAAATAAGGGATATATATAGGCTGTAATAACAATCCCAGTGAAGTACCAAAATATTTTATTGCCAAAAATCAATTTTTAAGATATTTTGCTAAAAATGAATTCGAATTTTGAAATAAAACATTGAATTTTCCGTGTTAGCATTAAATGCTAGGACGGCTTATATACCCACTCTCCCACTATCTTTTCATAATCCCCATAAAAAGTGCATCTTTTTACAACATGGTGTTGACACGTCATGTGACTGTTGTGAGTGGGTTAAAACATTTGAGTACCATCACGTGTCACAAAAATTGACCAAGTAATTTACAACGTTATGAAATCTGTTGGGAGGTCTCCAGTTGTAATTTTTCAAACAAAAACAGTTTTAGTCAGAAAAATATTTTGAGTGTCACTAGTGTCAATTAATCCCCATAAAAAGTGCATCTTTTTACAACATGATGACCCAGATGTCAATTAATGCCAGGATAGTATCAGAAAGGCGTTCAATAGCCTGGGGAGCAAAGATCATCTGGACCTCCTTAACTGGAGAACTTCATCAGTGTCACTAGTGCGTTCATAACAAATTCTCCAGTTTCAAGGATTTAGCATTCCCAATTCGTTGATAAGATGTTTAAAAGTTTTCTCATCTAGAGGTTTTGTAAAAACATCAGCTGATTGTTTGTCAATGGGGATGAAATGAATTTCAATGTCTCCTTTCATAACATGACCACGAATGAAATGATACCTGATGTCAATATGCTTTGTTTTAGAGTGCATCACTGGGTTGTGAGAAATAGCAATAGCACTAGTGTTGTCACAAAAGATTGGGGTCCTTGAGTATTTCTGACCATAATCTAATAACTGATTTTTGATCCAGAGAATCTGGGCACATCAACTGGCCGCAAAAATGTACTCTGTTTCAGCAGTGGACATAGAGACTGAAGTCTGCTTCTTGCTGGTCCAACTCACTAGTTTTCCTCCAAGGAAATGACAACCACCAGTTGTTGATTTTCTATCAATCTTACAACCTGCATGATTTGAATCTGGATAACCCATTAGATCTAACCCTGAGCCTTTGGGATACCAAAGACCAAGGCTAGGACACCCTTTCAGGTATCTGAAGATGCGCTTAACAGCGTGCAAATGTGATTCTTTTGGGTTAGCCTGAAATCTGGCACATAGACATGTTGCAAACATTATATCTGGTCGACTGCAGTTAAATACATCAGTGAACCAACCATACCACGATATTCCTTTTGGTCCACTGGTTTGTCATTTGGGTCAAAATCCAAATTTAATGGAGCTACAATTGGTGTAGTTTTCGATGGGATTGAATCAATATTTGTACTTTCTTAACAAATCTTTGACATATTTTTCTTGGTTTATAAAAATACCATCTTTGGCTAGTTTAATTTGAAGACCTAAGAAAAATGTTATTTCACCCATTAAACTCATTTCATACTCAGTAGACATGATTTTTGAAAACTTTTTACACATTGTTTCATCAGTTGACCCAAATATAATGTCATCGACATAAATTTGTACCAGCAAGATACTGCCTTTTTCTTTCAAGATAAATAAGGTATTATCTATTGCACCTCTTTGAAAACCATGTTTAAGAAGATGTTTGGTCAGAGTGTCATACCAGGCTCTTGGGGCTTGTCTAAGACCAAACAAAGCTTTATTCAGTCTATATACCCAGTGAGGATGCTACTCATCAATGAAGCCTGGAGTCTACTAAACATACACTTCTTCTTCCAATGTTCCATTCAGGAATGTACTTTTGACATCCATTTGGTAGACTTTGAACTGCAGATGGGCTGCATAAGCCAAGAAAATTCTTATGGCTTCAAGTCTAGCAACTGGAGCAAAAGTCTCATCAAAATCAACACCATCTGCTTGACAATAACCCTTGGCAACCAATCTAGCTTTATTTCTTACAACATTGCCATCTTCATCCATCTTGTTTCGGTAGACCCATCTTCTACCAATAGGTTCTTTCTTCATCCCTGGTGGACAAGGAACAAATTCCCAGACATTGTTCCTTTCAAACTGGATAAGCTCATCTTGCATCGCTTCTACCCAGCTTGGGTCTGCCATAGCCTCGTCAATCTTCTTTGGTTCAATCAGTGACAAGAAGGTGACGTTCAAGCATTTTTCACTTGTGGCTCTTCTAGTCTAAACCCCACTACTTGGATCTCCAATTATTTGCTCAATTGGATGTGCTTGTGTCCATTTAGTGTATTGACTAGGTTGATGTACAACAATATCAGTGCAAGTAACCTGAGGAACCTCCACAGTTGTTGCAACTGGAAGAGGATCAGTCCAGACTTCTTTAATATCCTCATCTGAGTCAATGAGGTCACGATTTGCATCATGGAATTCTTCAGTTGAAGGCATTTCTTGAACAACTGGAGAACTTGGAGTCTGAACTGGTTCTGATACTGGAGTGACACAAACATCATATCCAGTTTTTGTGGTAAATTAAAACTGATGGAAGGATAAAATGGAGTGTCACTGGTGGTTTTCTTCACAACTGGTTCCAAGTCTTTGTGACTTGAAACATCTTTTGGTGTAGTAACTAACTGATGAACAAGGTCAGATACACCAAAATCAACTGGAATAACTGGAGACATATCAAGATTTGGCCTTCTGTTGATAGTATCATTTGATTCATCAAATGTAACATGAATTGATTCATGATCCTTTTGGAGTCTATAATTATAAACTCTAAAGGCTTTGCGAATATCTGAATAGCCCACAAACACTCCTTCACCAGCTTTAGCATCAAATTTCCCTAGCTGAATGGAATCGTTTAAAATATAGACTGGACAGCCAAATACATAAAAATATCCAATATTTGGCTTTCGATTCCTTAGCATTTCATAGATAGTCTTCTTGTGTCTTTTGATATAGACTGACCTGTTTTGGGTGTGACAAGCTGTTGCCACTGCTTCAGCCTAAAAACTGGTGGGAAGACCAAATTCATATAGCATACTTCTTGCTGCTTCGATCAAGGTATGATTCTTTCTTTCAACAACACCATTTTGCTCTGGAGAGTGAGCTGAAGAAAAGTTTTGAGAGATGCCAGTGTCATTGCAAAATGATTCAAGTACTCTATTCTGAAATTCTGTACCATTATCACTTCTCAACTGACACACCTTGTGAGTATACTTGAGTTTAATTCTTTTGATGAGAGAGATGATTTCAGCAGCTGCATCACTTTTGGCTCCGAGGAATATCACCCAACAGAATCTGGTGAATTCATCAACCACAACTAGAGTATAACGTTTTCCAGCTCTAGTTTGAACATTCACTGGACCAAATAGATCCATATGAAGCATGTGAAGAGGTTCAGTAATACTAAAGTTTTGCCTGGTTTTAAAACTGGCCCTTTTCTACTTGCCCATCTCACACCCTGGACATGGCCTTTCCTTCTTGAAATAAATAACAGGTATCCCATCTGCCAGGTGTTTTCGAGACAACTTATTAATATTTTTGAAATTTAGATGAGATAATCTCTTATGCCCCAACCAGTTGGTGTCCTCATCAGCCTTGGTATAGAAACAATGCTCTTTTGGAGCTGGTTCCATATCCATTATGTACACATTTCTCTTTCTTGGTGCAATCATTACCACTTGCCAATCCTTGTTAAATATGGTGCCTTGTGCAATATCGAACAAAACTCTGAAGCCATCGTCACACAGTTGCCTTACATTGATCAGGTTATATTTCAAACCATTTACAAATGCAACTTTAGTGAATTTGACTTGTCCATTATTAAGCACACCATATTCTTCAGTTTTTCCTCTACCATCATTACCAAATGTCACTATTGGTCCATCTTGGACAGTGAACTCTTCCAGCAGGGGCTTATATCCGATCATAGGCCGGCCAGATACCAGATATGCTTCTTTCGATCGCCCTGCATACCCACAAAATCATTAGTTATTTTTGTGAACCGATCTTTTCTTGATGGGTTCACTAGACATCACCTGAGAAGCCTTAGTTGATTGTTGAGGGATGGAATTGGAGGCTAAATCTGGAGCATGTTCAACAGCTCCAGATCCAGGAGTAAAGACAATTGGTACATGATATTTGTTCCCCTTTTTATTTTCAGTTTTGGTTCTAGTTGGAACCTTTTGTTTCTGTTTTGATTTGAAAGAGGTTTTGACACTTTGTTTTTCAACTGAAGAAGACGAGGCTCCTTCCAGATTTTTTATTCTGGCAGTTCAACTATGAACCTGCCTAGACAAAAGTTGGAGTTGATTGTCCAGTTTCAACAAAATATCATTTTCAACCGAAACCTGAACCTTGGACTTAGGTTCAGTTTGTTTTTTGGGATTCTTGGGCTCCTTCGACTTTTGAGGTAAAGGCTTTTCACCAGCAGCGTTATTAACTTGAGCTTTAGCCTGTTTGGCTCCACTTTTGACCTCAACAGTGGTGGTCTCAACAGATTCAGTTTTGACAGTCTTAGGTTGGTCATAAGGTGTTTCAATTCTAAGACTTGGAGGTAATGCATGAAAATCTGGTATGAGTGCAGCCATTTGCACATCTCCAGATGTCCGTGCATTTTTCTAGGCATCAATAGTTCTAGAAAATGCATCATAATTCTTTCCAGGTGCGTTTACCCATGACTTGATAACCATTTGTTCCTTTTCCAGATCAGATTTTAATTTTTGGTTTTCAAGTTCAAGAACCTCATTTTTCAAAACTGACTCCTTAAGAGCCAACTGGATGCTTTGTAAATCATTCAACTGGGATTTCAAATTATTTAATTCAGTTAGAACTGTCTCCAGATATCCTTCATAGTCGGTTCTAACAGTTTCAACAAACAATAAATTACCATTGAGTGATTCAGCAATGTCCAGTTTTAGTTCTGGGTCATCCTGGTTGTTATAATCACATACCTTTTTCAAAATGATGTCCACCCATTTCCCTGCAATAACATCATCTTTTTCCAGATGTTGTTGTTGATCTTCCAGTGCCATGAAACACATATCCCTAATCTCTTCCTCATCATCTGATGAATCATCAGAGAGTTCCCACTTCTCTTCAGTGTTTGCCATCATGCATTTGTTCTTTTCCTTCTCTTTCTCAATAGACAAGAGGGCAATTTGTGCCTTAAGCTTCTTGTATTTAGCTTTATATTTATCATCAGGCACATTATAAGTTGGGACAGGGGGACCAGCTTGGTTGTTCATCTGACTAGATCTGCATTCCTTCATAAAATGACATTTCTTACCACACTTATAGCATGTAAGATTGGCCTTGTCCAGAGAGTTGGAGCTGGAAGCATTGTTGGAACCACTAAATCTATTAGATTTATGCTTGAACCTATTAAAGGTTTTAGCAATCATGGCTACCAGATCATTATCGTCTGTTTCATCACAACCAATACTGATTTCAACAAATTGCTTAACATCTCCTTCATAGAATGTAACTGAACATTCTCAACAGATATTAAAGCAGCACAAGGTTGTCCAGTGAAACTGGTCACCTTGGAACCCTGGGCATGGTTCATGGCATCCTGCTCAGCCACAAGTCTTGCAGCATTGTTATCCTCATTGAATCTAAAAGCTCCATAGAGGGATGCAAGAGTGTGACTGTGCAGGGTTTTACCTTGTCTTAAGACAAGAATCATATTTTCCCATTTAGATGGAAGAATATCACAGAATTTCTCAAGAAGAATGTCCTTGTCTTTTTCAATACCCAAACCTCTTAACTGATTGATGAGGCTAGTAAATCTGGTATAAGTACCAGTCAGACTCTCATTTGGTAGAGCAAAGAAGGATTCATACTTATTGTTTAAGGCAACTTTCCTGGTGACAATGGTGTCATCACCTCCTTCAAACTGAATAACTAATTCATCCCACATTACCTTGGCACTAGGAAACAACAGCAAGGATCATGATTTTCAGTCTGGTATCCAAGTCTACCAGTCTACGATCCTTATCTGACCAGTGGTCTTCTGGCTTTTCTCTAGATCCTCTTCTTCCAGTTGGATCAAGAAGAGGACTTACCCCGAGAGACATGGGTATATGGTCCATCCTTAAGGATTTTTAACATATACATCTCTATCCCACCAAAATACAGAAGCATTCTGGCCTTCCATGTCCCAAATGTTTCACCATTCCCATCAAATTGGGAACAGAAGTATTTGAACAATAAACATGGACATGGTTGGGGGCACTTGGAGGAGGTGGAGGAGAAGGGTTGGTATTAACTGTTTGATTAACAATTTGATTAGGTACAGTATTGTTAACATTAGTGTTTTCATCATGACCAGAACCATTCTGACCTTCAGTAGTAAACATCATAGCAGATCTAGGCAATTATATTAGCCTTCTGCTCTGATACCACTTGTAAGTCCCAACTCAAGAGATGGTACTAACTGAAGACACCTCTATGTCAATGGTGAGAATTCTTTTCAATATAAACACTGAACTGGAGACGACCAGTTATAGTGAATATATACCAAGTCCTTGGTTAGATTACTTAAATGGTGACATAAGTAAATGACAATGCAATAAGTAAGTACAATAAACTAAATATGGTGATACCAAGTTGTAATTTTCAAATGTATTTTATTTATTGATGTTAAATAAAATACAATGTTGTTGCAGAACTAAGATAATACATAAATGTAAATATCCTAACAACCTACGAAATACAATTGATCTATACTTGGAAATTCTCTTTCACAATCGAAACACTTAAAGTTGTGAAGTGTTCCTTTTTACGATTGAGAGAATATTGTACAAATTCACCAAGGATATTGCAAAAGTCTAAATATACAAAGTTATATTCTTGTTGTGCAAAGACCTCTATTTATAGACAAAGTTGGTGTTGGGATTCCAACTTTGTCGTATAGATATGGTTGACAGCTTTTAAGGAAACTAGTTGAATTCCTTTGAAATGCTTGATAAGGTAAGTCAAGATGTTACTTTATCCAACCTGCTTTATGCACTTTTGCACTTTAATCATAGATAAATGATATTGTCTACTTAAAGCTGCATAAAGCAAAAAGGTATACCTCGTAATCAGTGTAAAGCATTGTAAAGGCTTTAAACTGATGCTCTCCAGTTTCTATCTAAATAGAATATCAACTGGGCTTCGTTGCCATTGTCATTCTCTATCTTCCATTTGTTGTCTTCGACTTCAATTGGAACGTCTTCAGGTTTGATCAGATCTCAACTGGAGGAAGTCTTCAGTTGCATTAACTGTACATCGCAAATAGACTTCAATATATTTCTGGACAAATCTTCTGGTCTCCAGATGCAACTGGAGACTGGCCAGTTTCAGTCGAGTATAAAGAGGATTGGGTACAGATTTGTTATCTTGCAGAAGAGTAGCAACAAGAGTGTTTTTAGTCCCATCCACGTGAGAGATGAGGTTGTGGACAATAAGAAGGGGTTCCATCTTATTCTTCCAATAGAGATAATTGTTGGGAGAGAGTTTGATGGCAAGCATGTGAGAAATAGAACTCATAGAGATGGGTTTAGTGAATTGAGAGGAGCCAGCCATGGTGATGAATGAAGGAGGAAGATGGAAGATGAAGGGAGACGGGAGGGAGGGGAAGAGGATATGGCTCTATACCATGTGAACATAGAAAGATTGCATACCTCACAACAAGAGGTGCAAGAAATATATAGTCGTGAACTAATAAATACACAGGAGATGAATAGTTACAATAAATACAATATACACAGTCTAAAATAATCTATAGTTTATTAATAAAAACGATATGAAAGGTTCACCTTGTAATTAATTTGAGCAAGTCGAGTTCTCACACAGCCAAATTTATTTATCGTAATGCAAATATTAGGGGTATTTTGCATTGCAGGGATAACAATAGTATACACGATCAAAGATAACAAGAGAATAGATGTAAAGAATCTTGAATACCAGTTAACTTCATACAACTAGGGATGTGTACGGTTTGGTCTAAACCAGCTAAACTGTTTAAACCAAAGTAATTGGACGGATTGTTCGGTTTAAAATCAAAAACTTAAACTGTCGGTTTGTCTTTTTAATAAACCGCTCTTATGGTTTGGTTCGTGTTTTAGACTTTTATCAAACCGGACCATTTAATTATATCAATGGTATGTTTATTATATATATATATATATTATATATATATTATATATACATTTATATATTAACATTAAATATTATAAATTATAAATAACAATTGTTAGTTGGTATAAATTGAACATATTCAAATTTTAGATTTAAAATTTTCAAGGATACGATTCCTAAATTACCAAGCTAATTAATATTATATGATTTATATTTTTCAAAATACTTTGTGTTTCGTTTTAAGTATAAGTGAAACTTTTGTAATTTTGTATTATTAAAAGCTTTTATATATGAACGTCAAAAGTAGGATAACCGTTTAACTGGATCAAACTAAACCCGTTAATTGGTTTTGGTTGATTTAGTTTGGTATAACAATTTGGACGGATTAATTTGAAAAAATGTTAAACCGTTTACATTGGTTTGTTTGAGATTTTTAGCAAAAACCGACCAAACCAGAGCACACACATCTCTGCCTACAATAACCATGAAGGTCATTCATTATGTGACCAAGGACAATTATATCAAGTAAATTCGACTATTACATTATTGATTCCTTAATTGCACCCCGAAATACTGTCACCTTATTAACTTTAATTTCATATATAAGACAAAAAAGAAAGAGTTATTCTTCCTAGCTAGTTTCACATCCTCTATCCAAAATGTACAAAAACACACTACCAAAATCACATAATATCATCGAGATGATTGCAAGCGTAAATGATATACATAAAAGCCGAAGAGAAAATACTTTTACGTATTTACGTTGCTTGAAACAACTTATTCAAGGCATTGTTTTTGGCAAAGTAATTCCCTAATGAATTACTCTTTCTTGATGGTTGAGGTGGCAACACTTCCTTTCGAATATTATCCACATGATCAGAAAAGATCACCATGACTGGTTCATCACCTGTATTTTCTCCTTGTTTATGCATGTAATCCCATTTTTCTTGAAAAAGGTAGAAAAAAGCCATGAGTGACACCTCAACTGTGAAAAGTATACTCCAAACCCGTGCACTCATCGACGTCCTTCTGTGATATGCTTTTAGACCTGTATAGGTGTTCAAAATCCCAACTAATGAAATTGCTGTTCCAAATATCCAGTGGAAAACATACCAGAATGTTCTCCCTTTGGTTCCTCTGCGAAAAAAAAACAGCCATTTGGTTATTGTTTGGCTATGCTTTCATGTTATAAGGTGTTGTTAAGAACGAAAGTATACTACAAAAATATCCAATTTGGATACTTCTTTCTCACACGTTAAGAAAATTCACACATATTTCAAGTTGTCGCAAGTTGTCGGCACTTACGAACTTTCACGTTTAAAAGTTTTTAAAAAATGCCATAATCTATGAAAGAAATTTTTAAACGTCTTTGCTATACAAAAGTAGCGACGTGCTTGTTAGCCGCTTGCCTTATGTTTCTATATATGTAATGACTTACTATATTATAAATGAAAAATAAAAAAAGAACTTTCATTGTCACTTTAGAAAAAATAATATTTTTTTATAAGTTGTGATAGATTTCGGGTCATAATAACGCTTTACATGTTTAAGATTGTTGTAAAAGTGTATTCAGTAGTCTATAATGAAATTAAAACTCAAAATTCCTTCACATAGCTAGGATAGGAAGAAATAAATTATTCGATAATTAATTTCCGAGTGTTTAAATACGGGCCAAAAAATAGTTATTATAAACCAGTTTCTACCTCTTAGGCCTGCGAAGCCCGGCCAAGATTTGTACCAAGATGGCAGCATAAAGTGCCAATCCTATTCTCTGGTGAGCATTGCCGAAAGAATTCTCGAAACTCAATATAGACAATATTACTGCTGCAAATGCAAGAAGCACCGCAAGTATCTGTCACACATATTGAAGGGTAAGAAAATTGGTCATATATATACTTTGTTGAGTGAAGTCGGCTTAGTATCTCCTATGTTCATTTTGTGCTTCTGGACCACCTTTAGCACCTATTATCTTACTGGCTATCTTATATTTCTGGTGACTCGTCACATATTTTTTAAGCTTTGTATTGGGCTATTCATTATATGTATATATATATATATACAAATTAATCAGAAATAGTATAGCCTACTCATTTATCATGACCAAGCTTCAACCTCTAATTGCAAACTTCATAACTTACATACTGTTCTGGACTCACAAAACAACGGCATTCTACAAAGTGCAACGTATTTAATTTATGATAGCGAACGTTGGTCATTCGGTATCATCCCGACTTTTTTCGAACTTTAGAGTGCTAAACTACGTAAACTTTGTGGGCCTAAGATTAAAGGTAATCTGGTTGATGTGGCTAGACCACCTAAACTTGTGGGCTCAATATTCATTATAACTTGTCTCTTTCTAAATACAACTCACTTTGTTTTTCACTTTTTTTGTTGTTTTCCTTTACTTTTTCATTAAAATTTCTATCACTCCATGATTAAAGTGAAGCAATGATGGCATGGCAAAGAAGATGCAAAACTTTAAATGATAAAGGCATGTGAATTTAAACTAGTTAACACCATAATTTTTTCTTACTCCTAAAGTGTAATGAAGAAATGTCTTGTTGTAATAACAACAAAATAACTTGAATCAAAAAACAAATTACCTGTAGAATAGCATGAATGTAGATTATAACTTTAAGCTTTCTGGGGCTGCATCCTTCTTTATTAAACATTCTTATCAAGAGTACACCAAGAGGCATCAAGAATCCCATGGAAGCCCACAACAGAATTCCATGAACCTTTATCTCAAACATCACACGAGGACTGATCACCTACATAATCGCTTACGAATTAAGTCAAATATATATGTCTTCTTCACTTGAAACTGACACCGAAAAAGACAGATATATGCGGAAAAAATAAGAACATTTGAGTAGAGGAGTGATTCTAGTACCTTGTGGTGATTAGAAGCTTGATTGAAGTATTTGTGAGGAATGGTGAGGTGGTTTTCATTGGAAGAACAAACAACAAATGGTAAGAGATCAAATGCAAGAAAAGTTGTAGGCATAAATGAAAGAACAAGTTTTTTTTTAGATCCATGCATTGTGAAAACCACTTGATAGCTTCCTAACTATTTAAAACTTGTATATATATTGACTGAGATTTTACAAGATCTCTTTTCGCTTTTTCTAAATATGTGACTTTATATCATCATTGATCAAAACATGTACATGAGCCAAAGACATTAATGTAAAGAAAAAGTTAAAGAGCAAATACATTATATTCATACAAAAGTTGTCAAAAACTTAATCATGTAATTACCGGTAATTAACATATCAGTGATCCCACCATGCTTTATGAAAAGGACAATAATTAAGAGTTTGGTCTGGTTCATTCGAATATTAATTAAACGCTTGGTACTCTCATATCATAACCTTTAAAATGCTACAATGCATTGACAATGTTTTTTCGGGTAAAAGGTTACCCGGCCGATGATTTTTCATATAAAAACACCACAGTTTGGTACAAGTATTGTGACATAACATTAGTTAATTCATACGGAATATATACGACAGACGCTACGTATACATGTGAATACCAACAAAGAAATATAAGGCAATAGGTCAAATATTAGCAGAATAAATCTCTGTCTTCAAATCTCTAGTATGCTATGTACACAAGAAGCGGCATTCCTATATATCCTGCTGCAGCGATGTTCTTGATTAACCTGCCAATCTTAGCTGGCATGACACCCACATAAGTTTTAACTAGTTTATCATACCAACAAAACTAAACCAGTGTAAAATGATTATTAGCGTGGAAACTAGCATGTTAAACGACGACCAGAAGCGTATATTGCACCGGCGGTAGGTTCTTCTTATAGTTTTCAACAAGGATAGTTAGCTGGGGAGATAATGACTTCTAACTTTGCTCACCACCGGATTCGTATGGAGGTTGGTGACGGTAATGTTAGAAAAGATGATATATAATTTATTGTATGAATTATTTATATTAGAGAAAATTTCATTAGATTACCATATGGTTAGCTGTATTATCATTTTTTATCCTGTCGTTTTTTTTATTATTACTTCATCATGTGGTGACTTTTTGTATCATTAGAAACCCCTCTATTTAACTGACATTTATTGGTCTCCGTTAACCCTCTCATATGCAATGCACATGAGGGTATTTCGTTTTTTACCTCTTATCTTCTTTTCCAAAAGATGTAAACATCTAGATCTTCAATATTACCTTTCCCCTCATCTTCAATATTATCTATCTGCTTTCACATTTATCACCTCTTCATCGTTATCTATATATACCATTTTTTCCATAAATCCATAACCAATAATCTATCTATATATAATCTTCACTTGACCAGATTCAACTTATATGGGCTGTTATAAGGACTGTTATAAGAGAAGCCCACATGTGAAAACCTACATCACTTATCACAAAAGAATAAATAAAAAACTAACAAAAAATAGGTGTGCTGGTGTGGTGTTCGTGGGTTGCAAGCAGCCAAAAGGCAAAAAAGCCTTTTTGGCCTTTTCTCTCTTTTTTTTTTTTTTGAACGCAGAAGATAAATATTCATAGTAATAGTAGTAATAATAGATTTTTTTTTATTTAGACTTTAGTTTTCTGTGACCTTTCGTAAGGATTTTTGGTCTTGAGTCTCGAGAGGCCTAAACCGAGGGGGAGGATACTCTTGTGTTTGTTTCCCCAAAATGGTTGTCGAAGGACATGACCAATGAGAGTTTATCTAGAGGACTAGGGCTTTAGGACTAGTTTAATGGTTTGGAAGAGCGGGTGAAAGGATTAGGATTAGGATAGCTAGGCGAGCTAAGGTTTTTTTTTTTTTCCTTTTTTTTTTTTTTCATAGGTTGTTTAGAAGTAGTTACTGCCTTGGCTCAATCGGGATCTTTTCAGGTTTTGTCATTTCTTATTTATATATATGTTTGTCTTGGTTGTTTCCCACTACTTGTTCGAGTTAGGTAGTAGTTTGCTACTTTTGTTGTTTATATGCCCAATATGGTTGCTTTCGTGTTGGTATTTGTTTTGTCAAACATGATTCTAAGATATCGGTAGGATGCATGATTGATAAACTTCCGACCCGCATAGTAGCCGGACCCAGCGGACAGGTATTTCTGCTTTTCAGATTCTCAGCAGACAGGTATGATTTTCTAAACATTTCTCATTTTCCGTCTTGCACTCCTTTGTGGCCGGAGGTCCCTATAGAAGCAGTCTCTCTACCTTTATGTAGAGGTAAGACTGTTTACAGCTTACCTCCCCCATACCCTGCGCAGGGATTGGGTCCTGTTATTGTTGTTGTAGTAGTAATAATAGCAACAACAACATATTCATCACATCGATACATATATATAACAACATATTCATCACATCGATACATATATATATATATTGATATTTTCTCATGGTCGAACTAAACGTCATCTCCAAAACCAAGGTAAATTTTTTCCATTTTCATACATCTCAACTACAAATAAAGAAATTGGAACCTATACCTGAAATTGGATGAATCATCACTATGAAGATCCAGCAAAGATGGATTAGATCTTGGACATATATTCGATTGGATCGGAAGTATTGATGGGGTTTGAATCAATGGGAAATGGTTAGGGACTTAATGGACTAAAATATTTTTGATGTTTGTGGAATGCTTTTGGATTTTATATTTTTGTGTTTGGATTTGGAAAAAAAAAAAAGGTTAGAGTTGAATCTAAAAAAGAAGATGAAGAAAGAGAGGGTGTTTTTGGTGAGAAAGACTAAAATGCCCTCATGTGTGATGCACATGAGGGGGCTTCACGGACTTAAATTAATGGCTGTTAAAGTGAGGGGGTTCTAATGAAGCAAAAAGTCACCACATGGTGAAGTAATAATAAAAAAAATAACAGGGTAAGAAAATGATAAAACATCAAACCACAGGATGATCTAATGAAATTTTCTCTTTATATTAATAAGTTTCCATTTTATTGGAATATCATTTCTTATTTATTGATATATCATTTGTTAGGTCCAGTTTTACTGGAGTCGCTCAAGACGTGATTACTGAAGCCCCTCTGAAGATTTGTTCAGAAATTATGAGAAAACCAGTGAACCATTTACTTGTACAGGAATCTGGATTCCACCAGATTGGTTCACTAGACTTTACTCCAGTCAAGATCTCTCCACTGAAGAACATTTTCACTGAAGTCGAAGACTGAAGTCTGAAGAAAGAAGACTGACAAATGGCGGAGCCCACTGGCAGTCTTACCAGATCTCCTGACTGGAGTCTTTATCAGCGTTCTAGACCTTACAAGTTTGAACACTGATTACGATGAATTGACTTTTTACCTTTACACGCTTTTACCCGGATAATCCTTTTGTCCCTTACTAAAAGTCTTACACGCGTTTAAAGGTGGTTGGTTAAAGTATGAAAAGTCACATTGATGTGACTTTATTCTTATTTAAATCAATACATTTAAGATACAAATATTATATCCTTAAGTGTATGAAACTTTATTTGTACGATATTTAATTCTTTTTGCCTATAAATACCAAGTCATTCCCTCGTCCAAATTACTTTTGCAATTTGGTGAACTTGCACAAATACTCTCGATCGCTACAAGGAATACTTCACAACTTTAAGTATTTCGATCTTAAGTTTATTTGGCAAGAATATATCACTTGTAATTCATAGATTGTTAGGATATTTACATTATTTGTAATATCTTGGTTCCGCAATAATCTTGTATTTTATTTAACATCAATAAATAAAATACACTTGAAAATTACATTTGTGTTCCACCATATACATACTTGTTTACTTATTTATTGCTTAAGTCTTTATTGCTTTATTTATGTTCTTGCATTTATATACAAGCAATACTAGGTCAATTCTAGTACATACTTGACCTTATTCTTCTACACTTGTGGTTTAAACCATCGAGTGAGGGACTTTACATCATTCTATCAGAGCATAAGGCTAAATAAGTGCCTAGATCTGTATTACTTGATGGCCAACCCAGAGAATACACAAGGAAATCCTTTAAATGTTGAACTACCTCCTACTATTAATAATGAAACTAATGAACCCCCACCTCTTAACAATAATCCATCACCACCTCTACCAACTTCTGCTTCTCCACACATGCATGTGCACTACTCAAACACTCCTGTTCCCAAATTCAGTGGGAATAGTGTGAATTTGGGACGTGGAAAGCTATGATGATTTTACATATTACTAGAATTGAGAGGAAAATATGATAAAATTTTAAATGAAGGACCCTATATTCCTAGAAGCCCTCTCAATCCACGTCTTGATCCTCTTGGAGCAAGATCTGGAAGGGAAAAGAGAGAGGAACACTGGTCTGAAGAGGATAAAGACTTGTTAATATTGATACTATTTTGAAAAATATGATCCTCGGGCGCGTTCCTGAATCTCTTATTCCCACACTAATGCTTCATCCCAGTGCCAAAAGCATGTGGGATGAACTAGTGAACCAGTATGAAGGTGGTGATGATACTATTGTTACCAGGAAAGTCTCCCTTAACAAGAAGTATGAGTCATTTTTGCTCTGCCCAATGAATCATTAACTGGTACTTACCCAGATTTTGAGTATCATAAACCAATTAAAAGGATGGGGTAGTAGAAAAAGACAAGGATATACTTTTGAAGAAATTTTGTGATATTCTTCCTTCAAAATGGTCTCATATGATCGTGGTCATGAGGCAAGGCAAAACCTTGCATTCCCATACTTTGTGAACATTGTATGCAGCTTTCAGATTCACTGAAGAAAATCAAGCCCAAAGAATTAAGGCTGAAATAGATGCCTTAAATCATGCTCCAGTAGTTCCACAGTGCTCAGTAATTCTGAACCACCTTGTGCTGCACTAATGTCTTCCGAGAATGTATTTTCTATGAAGAAGATGATGTCTGAACTATGGAATTTGGAATCACAAACAATATCTCATCAGACTGTGATGAATCTGACAGTGAGACTTGGTTGCAATGATTTCTAAAACGTTTAACCGTTTTAAAGCAAGAGCAAATAAGCCCACTGGACAACATGCACCCAGTTCCTCTACTGAGAAGACCAATCTAACATGCTTTAAGTGTGGCAGAAAAGGGCATGTTGAAGGAGTGCAAGTCCAATCAATTTGTATCCCAGTCTGGTCCATCTACTTCTTATAACAAGCTGATGATAGCTACAAGTAAAATACAAAAGCTTAAGGCTCAATTGCTCTCATGTCTGCAAAAAAGATAATAGCAATGCATGGTTGCTGAAGAGAAGTGGGTTCCCTCTGATGACTCATCAATTGATGATGAAGAAGAAAGAGACTGTTGTTACATGGCTTTGGCTGATCAAGAGCATCTGGTGAAAGAAACATGCCACATCTGGAAGATGGGTGACATTGTCATTAACAAAGGTAATAGATTATGATAAGGAATCGATCCAGAATTAAAATTGGACATTGTTGAAGCTCTAAACTCTGATTTGATCTTTGTTGAAACTGTTCGATCCGAAATGTCAAATAATTTTGAAACAGATTTCTCTGAAATGGCTAATTTGCAATCAAAGTTAGAAGAACTTCAAGATATTGAACTGGCATTTAAAGCACAAGTTTTGGTAACTGAACAACTGGTTTAAGAAAAACATGATCTGGAAATTGTTTTAAAAAAGGAAAAACATGTCATTAAATCATGGCTTGAAACTAAAAAGCCATATGATGCTTGAGTAAACCAGTTTCCATCCCAAAAACGTGCATATCTGGATGGAAATACTCATGTTGCAGCATTAATACCAGTAATTGACCGATTACCAGAAAAGGTTAAACCAAGCACCATTTATGATGAGCCTTCTACCCCAAAAGCTTGTATTATCCTAGTTCAACCCTCTGAGGTTAAGACTGGAACATCCCGATGACTGCTCCAGTTAAAAGGTCAAGCAGAAAAAACCTTTGCCTCGGTCTGCTTCTAAAGAACCTCAGGTTCAGAAGAAAAAGAATGTTTCCTTTCCTAAGCCTAATGTCCAGTCATCTGGGAAAGGCTGAGGTTTCATCTGAAGAATCAATTTTGTTAAGGTTAGAGGCCAGTTTCAACTACTGGCTCGTGAAGTTCAAAGCTGTAATGCAAAGACTGAACAACTTTGAGGGTACTTCATCTGGCCCTAAACAAAATTCCAAACCTTTTTCTAAGAAAAATACGAATATTGCTCTGTTGAGAAAATTAAGAAAAAGGTTTCTAAACTGTCAACTCCATTAGTCTTTTCAACGAAGACTACTATTAAGAAAGTAAACTCAACCAAATACCTTCAGGGATCTATATGGGAGGATCCAGTGAACCCATCAGTCGATGGGTTCCCAAATCTAACTAATCAATTTGGTGGATGTGTAAGGCGATCGAAAAAAAAATATTTTGTATCTTGACAGCGCAGCTGGCAGGACGATGACTGGATGTAAGACCCTGCTAGAGGAGTTCGTGGTTTCTGACGGACCCTCCATACTTTGGAAATGATGGTTCTGGAATACTGAGGGATATGGTGTCCTGAAAATAGTGAAGTCAAA